>NC_056745.1:621944699-622010913 GCF_019279795.1 Protopterus annectens
GCGATCTAAGCGTTTGGATCCTAATTTGCCTTCGGATCTGAGGCTCTTTGATTCGGGATCAGTGTTGGATGCCACAGTTATTATAGAGGATTCCTCATCGGGTTCTGGCTTGGGGTAGTCCCATTCTGCTTCTAAACACAGGAGCCAATCTTTAGATAGGCAGGAGAGGTCCTTGAGGTCCAGA
This sequence comes from Protopterus annectens, assembly GCF_019279795.1. Taxonomy (NCBI): domain Eukaryota; kingdom Metazoa; phylum Chordata; order Ceratodontiformes; family Protopteridae; genus Protopterus; species Protopterus annectens. The sequence continues at coordinate 621,944,884 of NC_056745.1, forward strand.
CGTCCATCCCCAGCTAGGTCCTCCAATATGGACAGGATGATGAGGTCCTTTCTCAAGGCTCAGATTGAGTTGGGTCTTCTTGCATCACCTGCCCATATGGCCAGAGATCCATCTCTTAAACCTCCACTGGCTTCTCCTCGTCCGATTCGCATGGTTTCAGAATTTCAGGCCCTAGGATGCATCAGGGAGGAGACTGGGCTCCCTAGAGGCCATTCTGTCCCTACCCGGCCAGAGTCCCTGACTGCCTCTGCTCAGCCTCCGCCTGGGCAGACAGGAGTCCTGGGCCCAAGCTGTTGCCCCGGAGACCTTGAGTGGGGGCTCTGGCACCTTTTTTCAGACAGGTCCCTTCCCCATGGTGCTTCGACCCTTAGCAGCTCTGGGCTGGCACTGTTCAGAGGCCAGGAGGCACTGACTTGCTCTGGTCCCTCTTCTCAGGCAGGCTTGTCTGCCGAGTGTGGATGGGCATCATACAGCCCTTCGGCTTTCTGGGTTGTAGAGAGGATTTTATCCTCCACTAGAGTTTCCTCCCTGGTTTTCCAGGGACCATACCAGCCCCCAAGGGCAGACTTTTTTTTTTTCCATCCTGTTCCCAGTTAGCCCTCTCGAACTAGTCTTCAGGTGGGAGTCACCCTTCTTGGGGTTCCCCTCTCTTTTTAATCCTCCCTGAGCCGCCACCCCCCACCCCCCCATGAGGAGATGCCTTGGAAGAGATTGTGCAAGAGGAGGCACCTAGACTCCCCTTTGGAGTCTCTCTTACTGAGGATATGGACCTCTATGAAGGGGACAGGTCCCCCAGATATCCACCCAAGGATGTCTCCTTTGGAGACATCTTAGGAATCCTCAAGCTTAAAGGCGGATGGTGTTCACTATCTTAGTCTTCGAGGAGTCTGTGTTCCTGAAGGCTTTTGGGATGGGACCATCTACCCTCCTGGGTTCCCCCCTGCTCACAAGCTTATGGACTTTATCTCCAGCAGGGCATTGAAGGAGACTGATACTGTGGAGCCTGTACCCAAGTGTGCTGATAAATTTCTCAGCCCTCCTTCTGACAAACCGTTCTGGTCCAAAGGTGTGCCAGTCGATGCTACTGTGGTAGCTGCCACCACTAAGAAAGAGCAGGTGAGCAGAGTAAGTCTATTCATCCCCCTGAGAATCCTGGGCGAGTGACAGATATGGAAAGTAGGGCTTATCCTCATCTACCTTCGGTCTGTGGGTGTTAACTGGCACATTTCACCCAACTCCAGATGAAGTTGGTTAAGGAGCTTACCATGTCCTCCTCGAGTTGCTGCCTGCCGGGGAGCTAAGTAAGGTGTCCTCCAAGCTGTCCACTTTAGTTTTTCTGGCTAATTCCTTGATGAAGCTGATAGCTAACATTGCGGAAGGCATCTCCTGAGCGGCCGGTACAGGCATCACTATTTGGCGTCATGCCTGACTGCGCCTTTGCAGATTTGTGGAGTCCTTTTAAGGTGTCCTTCACCAGTGCTCCCTACGACAGTTCTACCTTCTTTGGCCCTCGGTTGAAAAAATAGTCCGACCAAACTAAAATACAATCCACAGCAGGTCGGCCAGAAGCATTTCCAAGAACAAGCTGGAGACTGTTCCACAGTTGAAACACAGGTTTATTAGATCACAGCCAAGGATCAAGTGCTTTCGTTAAAAAAACTTCCTCCGAATCACGAAGCATCATCACACCATCCTTAAATGCCTCCCCCTATGTTTCCGCCGTATCACTAAGCATGTCTCGTCGCCATTCTTAAATACCCCCCCCTATGTCAAATACCATATAAAAGAAAAAAAGAAGAAACGGGAATAGACCCCCCCCCATCAAAAAATAGTTCAAATTTTCAACATTTCAGTGGGAGCATACACTTTTGAACATTATAATAAAAAAGCTTTTGCATACAAAAATCAATATATAACAGGTTTGTAATGAAATACTAAACGATTTAAGCTTTAAAACACTAGATAATGAAAGGGCTTCATTCAACCCTGGGGGGGGGGGGTGGTGGCATCCAATCTTATCTGCCAAAGTTCTTTCTCTTCCAAGATATCCCCCCCCCCCCGAGGTCCCTCATAACCCTTTTTAAAAAGAAAAAAACAAAACTGTGGTCCCTGAATTCTATAATTTGTTTGGCTAGGGCATTGCTATGTTCGCACTTCTTGATATCCAGAAGGTGCTCATGTATGCGTTCTCTAAATTTCCTTTTAGTTTTTCCAACATAGAAATGATCGCACACATGGCACCTAGCCATGTATATGACTCCTATAGAGTTGCAATTACTATGTGCCCTAGATCTAATAGACGTATGGTTCACCCAAGTATGGTCACCTTCCAGTAGTACTCTACATTGCAAACAACCCCCACACTTGTAAGTCCCCCATCTCTTATTACAACTGAGGGGGCCGCAATCCAAGGTGGCATGTTCCAAGTAATTCTTAAAGGTTTTACCCTTTCTAAACACTAGCCTGGGAACCTCTCTCAATATTGTGGCTACTTCCTTAAAATGGGAAAAAATATTCCAGTTTTTATGCAGAGTATTCTTTATCTCATAAGCCTCATTGCAAAAATTCGTAATGAAAGCTCCTTTAATATCCTACATTCCTTTAGGCTTACCCTTAACCACCTCCTCTAGTGAGGTAATATTAGAATTAATAAGGGGTCCAATTTCCCTTTCTGCCTTCTCTTTAATATCTTCACACACCTCCATAAGTTTTTTGGCATAACCCCTGTGAATAAACAACATATTTTAAGACTTCACATTCCCTATTGAAATTGTCCCATGTAGAAATCATACTGGCCAAACGTATATGTTGGCCCTTCACTGTCCCAAATTTTTGGTGTGTGTGTGTGTGTGTGGGGGGGGGGGGGGGGTGATTACTTTTGTAATGTAAAATACTGTTACTATAGGTAGTTGTACGATAGATGGTACTGACCCACCTTTTAACTAGTCCTTAGAGGTGGAAACATCCAAGTAGTTAATAATGCGGGATTCGAAGTATAGGTAAATTTTAGGAAGGGGGTACTAGAGTTCATGTCAATTAAACCCTCTCTTTCCTCTTCATTTCTATCCCATATGATAAAAATGTCATCAAGGAAAAGTAAATACATTTTCCAGGGTTTGGCCTCAAAATGTCTAAATAAGATGTACCTTTCCCATTGCAATAATATGATGTTAGCAAAAATGGGGGTGCAAGTGGCCCCCATGGCAACTCCCTTTTGCCTAAAATATTGGCCCTCGAAATACGCATAATTTTGTTGCAAAACTAACTCCATACATAGTACTAAAACGTTAACAGTATTGTTGTTCAGGGTCATACATTCACATAAAAAATTATGGAACCATTCCAACCACAGTTCATGGGGGAATCTCATTAAAAAGTTCTACAACATCCACAGTAAGGATCACACTTTTTTATTGGAATACTCCACATTTTTCATTTTCAATAAAAAGTCCCAAGAGTCTTTACAAATATGCTCAAATGGTTTTAAACAGTTTTTCAAAGTAATGTCCACATATTTGACCAGGGGGTGGGTTTTAGACTTTTTAGCATTGACTTTCGGTCTCATGGGTGGATTGACAGTATCCTTGTGTATTTTGGGAATCCCAAAAATACACTGTACTACAGGATGTTCCACCATAACTCCAGGATGATTTCCTCTTGGTCCACCATCCTGTAGGTAAAAATCTATTCTCCGATAGGCTAACTTGATAATGTTCATAGAGGTTTCTTCATAATAGCTCACTATTGGTAACATGACAAAGCATTCTATTAAAGTAATCATCCCAGTTCATGATTACAACCCCACCCCTCTTGTCAGGTTTCATGACTCTTAGGATCCTATTCCTGGCCAACTCCCTTAACAATTTGAACCTTTTAGGTTCCCCCTATTAAAAACACCCTCAAATCCCAATTTCCTAAATTCAAACTCTAACTTTTCAAAGATGATTAAAGGTAGAGGCAATGGGGGGTTGAATGTACTACTCCATTTTAAAACAGTTCCCAAACCCCTCAGATTCACCTCCAAACAAGATTTTAAAATAGAGTTTTAAATCGATAATCAAATTATCCATACTGTTACTAGCGGTTGGCACAGTAAGTTCACCCTTACTCAGCAAATTCGCATAGTCAGTGTTGCAGTCACAATCACTATAATTATAAACCGCAAAATCACCTGCTTCATTGTAAACAATTGCGCATGCTCCCTTTCCAATTCCATTAGACTCTGCAGGACTATCCCAGGAGGCAAAGGAACCATCTACTTCTGATAATGGCCATGGAAATGCTGATCCTGTCGATAGGGAGTATGTTCCCTAAATTAAGTCACCTGCAGTGAGCAGGAAAGAAAGACCTTGTTGGCTATGGGAAATCAAATTTTCTACTGCACAGCACTCCTTCCCCAAGATGCAGTGGGGACCAGGAAAATGTGGTTTCACAGGTTGTAGTCTTCCTTTCTAGACGCTCAGCATGAGCCCTCTTTTAGAGGTCAGGGGGAAGAGGGTTCAACGGCAGGTGCTTCCCCAGAGGCAGAGGGGGTCTGCAAAATCTGGGCTCCTGGGAACCCTTCTTTGAGAAGATCTCCAGTGCTCCCGAGGTACTGCCCGACTGTCCTGCCCTGGAGGCAGTCCGGGGTCGTTTATCACTGCACCCTTTTGCCTAGGCAAATATTACCAAAGATCGCTGGGTGCTAAACATTATTTCTAGGGGGCAGTTTTATTCTCTTTTCTCAGTCTCCCCTCCAATCAGGAGATACCTCCCCGATGGGCCAACCCCATCAGAGGGAGTTAGCCCAGAAAGAAGTGCTCAACCTTCCTCAGAAAAGAGCCATACAATAGGTCCACTCAGGATGACAATCCGGGACTTACTCTTGCTTGTTTTTGGTGCCAAAGATGACGGGGGACCTGCATCCTATTTTGGACCTCAGTGTGCTAAATCTCTCAGTCAGGAAGTCCAAATTCCAGATAGTCACTGTCCAGTCCATCGTGCCTCTTTTACACAAGGACGATTGTGTGTGCTCTCTGGATCTCCAGGATGCTTACTGTCATGTTAAATTCAACAGGCGCTCCAGGAGACATCTCCACTGTCGCATAGGGTCCAGTCATTACCAGTTCAGGACCCTGCCCTTTAGCCTCACCGCAGCCCCCTGGGTGTTCACCAAGTGCATGGCAGTGGTCGCAGCCCACCTGAGACTGCAGGGGTTCCAAGTGTTTCCTCATCTTGACAATTGGCTCCTCACAGCTCCTTCCAAGTATCAACTGGCTGCAGCCACTCATTACCTGCTTAGACTGTTTGACCAGTTAAGGATCACAGTGAACCTCCCCAAATCGAATCTGGTCCCATCCCAAAATTTGGAGTTCGAGATACAGCTGGATACTGTGTCACAGATTGTAGCGCTCCCTCTCTGCCGTGTACCATTTAATCAGAACTCGTGTCCAGTGTCTTCTAGAGCTGACTCGTCCTCAGATCCACCTTATTCTCAGGGCCTTAGGATCCATGGTGGTGGCAGTGTGACTGGTGCCTTTGGCCAGATTCTAAATGAGAGTTCTGCAGTGGACTCTAGCAGTCAGTCGTCTTCCCTGTCTCATCCGATGACTGCCTCAATCCATCTCACTCTTGTGTGCAGGCGTCATCTCCTTTTGGTGGGTTCAGTCTCCCGATCTCCTAGCAGGCAGACCATTCTCTCTTCTTCCCTGTAGTGCCACCGTAACCTCTGATATTTCTCTGTTGGGGTGGGGGAGGCATTACCAGGGAGAGACTGTCCAAGGCATGTGGTCTTCTGCAGAGACCAAACTGCACATAAAAGTACTGGAGATGAGCAGTCCTCCTCACTTTGCAAACTTTTCAGGACTGCCTCCCTCTGAGTACTATTGCAGTTCACACGCACATCATGACTGTTGTGTGGTACATCAATAAGCAAGGGGATACATGCTCTTATGTACTTTGTAGCAAGGCCATTAGGTGTGGGAATGGGGAATGTCCTCGGGGTGCTTTCTCCTTGCAACACATTCCTGGCAAGTCCAACGTGCGAACAGACTCAGTAGGGCAATCCTGAGTCCTCACGAGTGGTCCCTGAATCCTTCAGTGTTGAAAGATTTTCTTCGCTGGGGTCAGCAGAGCTGCGATCTGTTAGCTTTTTTTCACAACCACAAATGCACCCGGTGTTTCACCCTTATGCCCCCTCTGGGGAAGTCCCCCAGGTTTGCCCTTGTTCACGATTGGCCTCCAGGTCTCTCTTACACATATCCTCCTATACCTCTCATTCCAAGAGTGCTTCAGAAAGCTCGACCCCTCAAGGCCACCTTGAGCATCATTGTCCCCTTTTGGCCTCTCCAGGTGTGGTTTCCCCTCCTATGGTCTCACTTCAAGTATCCCCTTTGGCTACTAGACTCCCTTCTGCAGCTGATTTCCCATCCTTCTAGCTTCCTGCCACCAACCTTCAGACTGTCTGACAGTGTGGTTTGTCCACTTCCTGTAATCTCAGTCCAGGCTTGCTTCTCCCATGAGGAGCATTATTCTGGCCTCTCAAAAGACATCCACTAGAAAGGTATAGGAACATTATTCTGGCCTCTCAAAAGACATCCACTAGAAAGGTATATGTGAGTAAGTGGAAAAGGTTTTCTATTTGGGCCAAGCAGTGAAATCAGGACCCCCTTCTCCACTTTCATCCCAGGCATCTTAATATTGTCTCCTTTTTTTCAAGAAGGGATTAACTTCTTTCTCAAAATGCAGTTGGCGGCTAGCTCCAATTTTCACCTTTCTGAGGAACCTACCTTTCCTCTCTCCTCTGAAAGGCATTTTTGAAGGGTGTTTTTCTGCTCTGGCTTCCTGTCAGGGATCCTTCCTCACCTTGTGACCTTTCTTTTCTGCTGCAATATCTTACACAGAGAGTCCCTTTGAGCCTACTGCTACATGCACTATGGGATATGAAATTTTTATTATGGAAGACCACCTTTGTGGTAGCCATAACTTCGGGAAGAAGAGTTTCAGAGTTGCAGGCTCTTTCTGTCAAACCAGCCTACGTGGTGTTTCATAAAGACAGAGTGGCTCTTTGAACCAATCTTTCCTTCATGTCAAAGATAGCCACGGAAGCGAATTTGAATCCATTAATTCAATTGCTGCTTTTCTTCCCTAAATTTTCTAACACGGGATCTGCGGCCTACGCTTGATGTTCATAGACCGTTACAGTTGTTCTTAGAACAAAGTGTTTCCATTGATCTGACCAACTGTTTGTGGCATTTTCTCTTAATAGATGGTTCAGGCGGTCTTCAAGGTTAATATTTATCTTTGGATTTCGAAGTGCATTTCCTTTGCCTATTCGTCGAAAGGCTTATCGTTACCAGATCCAATCAGAATGCATTTTGCTACATCAGTGGCTATGTCAGCAGCCTATTTGGCCCATCATTCCATAGATGTGGTTTGTGTGGCAGCCCACCTGGTCTACTCCTCACAACTTTGTTGTTCATTATGTTGCTGTGTCTTTTGGCTTTTCACGGTTAGGGGTCGCCACAGCGGCACTCCGGTCCGCTAATGATTGGTAGTTGATTTTTACGTGCCGAGTTACCAGCCCTGACGCACAACCTTTAATGAAGGTATGCCCATTCACTCATGTCTCCATGCAGAAGACATTCTAGCTGAGAATCTAACCGGATAGCGTTTTACTGTGAGGCGACAATGCTACCGCAGCGCTTGTGTCCAGGAACAGGGCTTCTTTTGGCTCCACAGTTCTTAGCTATGTCCATCCGTGAGGCCATCCAGGATTTAGGGTAGCTTTGGACTCTGACCCAACAGTGAGGAATAGTGACATAGATAACATCAGATAAAGAGTTTTGTACTTACCATAACTTGGCATCTTTGTTCTCCTTTGTCAATATTCATTACTATCCCTCTCTCCTTCTACAGTCCTGTAGGACCTAGTGGAAGTGGAGATGTCCTGTCTGGTGGTCAAAGTCTTCCTTAGCTGCTTTGAAAAAACAGGAAGAGAAAGCACTACAGCCGAAGTAGAAATGCTGTGTCGTATAATATGATGCTGCCACAATTCGAAAGGAAAATCCAGGGCCAATAAACGCTCCAAACGAAGTTTATTAATAGTAAAACAGTACAAACAAAATGCGTCGTCCTAGGTTTCGTCCGTCTCCACGGACTTCTTCAGAACACAAATACTACAAAACAAGCCCCTTAAATACCTTTCACATTCCAAATTAATGAATCAATTGTTCAATCAATTACATAATGAATAGAAAATGTTTTAAAACTAAAACAGAATTTAAAGGCAGCGTATACACCACTATATAAAAAACTGTCAATAATATTATGAACACTGTATGACAGTAAAAACGTACGTTCTTTACCTAAGTGTATATATGTTGTTAAAATATATTAAAAAACTCCCTATTAACGTGTTATTGTATATACTTATAAAATAATTACTGAAATTAATTGTTTTATACAAAAACCATAATAAAATTTATATATATGTGTATGTGGAAATGTGGTTGTCTGATACACGTATAGTATCTAACCCAATACCGTGCAAAATTAAAATAATCTAAGTATATGTGGTTAAAATTAATATTGTAAAATTGTGTGTAATATATATATATCACATGAAATAATTTCGTGTATGTTGTACAAATACTAACAATAAATATTTACAAATAAATATCTAAATATATTAATAATTAAATAGATATACAAGTAAAAATGTGAAGTTGTATAATGTAGGTCTAAGACCATGTCCTCCAGCATGTAAAAAAAATATTATTATTTTACAATATGAAAAATAATTACATGAAGGTTGTCCATACAAATATATGTATGTGTATAAAATTATATATATATATAAAAAATGTTTGACCCATAATTAACTGAAATGTATGTGTGTGTAATCTAGGAAAGAACATATAAAAGTGAATTCCAAAAGCTAGACCTGTGCTAGTAACCCTTAATATTGTTTAACCATAAAATAGGCTTGATGCTAATATATTCGTTAAGTCCAGGGTACTGATGAGCATTTAAAAATATCTGCATCCTCAATTCTAATATGTCTAAATTGTGTTTAGTGATTTTGCCCTGTAAATCCATGTTCTGATGTAATACACCAAAAAACTTAAAATTATGATTTTCATGTTGGTTTATATGTCTAGCCAGGGCATTTGTTAATTTATTGTTTTTAATGTCCAATAGATGTTCTTTAATCCTATCCCTCAAATGCCTACTGGTTTTCCCAACATAAAAACCTTCGCACTGTTGGCAAACAGCGATATAAACAACATTAATAGTGTAACAATTAATGTGCTGATAAATATTAATACTATGATTGTTGACTGTCACAGCTGTACCAGTGCTGATCAAATGTTTACATATTTAACACCTGCCACATTTAAAATTACCCATGGGTTTGTGAGAAATGTTATCAACTTTTACATTCAAGCTTTCGAACAAATCCTTTAAACGATGTGTTCTTCCTAAATACATATGTTACATGCCCTTTGAAAAGGTCCCCCAATGTCTTATCCATACTTATAAAGTTCCAATTCTTGTTAATAATATTTTTAATTCTCCAAGAAATGTCGTTAAATGTGGTAATGTACAATGGAATATTATTACAGATAAATTTCCTGACGTCAACAAATTGACTTTTGTTGCCATTACTAGGCAAACACTCATTACTATTTAATAAGGCCTTATAAAACCCATTTTGCCTTTTGCCTCTCACTTCATTGGCAATATTACTACAAAAATCCTTTGGGTACCCTCTGTTCAAAAATAAAGTAATAATAAACTTTATTTCGTGTTCAAAATCCACCTCCTCACTGACCATTCTGGCTGCCCTCACCATCTGGCCTTTTACCACCGCTTTTTTCTGATGGTGAGGGTGCCAACTATCAAAATGTAAATATGAATTTGAGAAGGTGGACTTCCTGTATATATTAGACACTAGCTTTTTCTTGTTTTTATCGTAAGTCAACTTAATGTCCAAATAACTAATGCTATCCTGACTAATAACATGTGTAAAATTTAAAAAGCATACACTACTATTAATATATTCTAAAAAAGCTTTTAATACTGCCTGTTCCCCATTCCATATAATAAATAAATCATCTAAAAACCGACCATAAAATTTAACATATATAAAATACTCAGAATTGAACACGTAGTTTAACTCCCAATATGTCAATACAAAATTTGCAAAACTTGGGGCACACGCTGCCCCCATGGCTACTCCACTGTTTTGTTTATAATAAGCCCCTTCAAAAAATATAAAATTGTTTTTTAATACAATATCCATTAGTTTTGTTAATACGTTTATTTTGTTTTGATCATATAGGTTGGTGTAATATAATTGTTCTTCTAACCAGTCAAGCCCCCTGTCGTGGGGTATAACAGTAAATAGATTACACACGTCCATAGTAATAAGTGTGTCTCCATGGTTAAATTCTATGGCTTTTATTTTTACCAAAAAATCCCAAGAATCCTTGAGTATGTGTGGAAAAAATTCAATACCAGGCTTTAAATGATAATCCAGAAATTGGCTGATAAAATGTGTTTTACTACGTTTACCATCCACTATGGGTCTAAACTGTAAATTATCCAAGCCTTTATGTATTTTAAAAACGTACCACGGAGCCCTTGTACCAGCAACAACAAGTAGGTAGCCTGCTTGTTGTTGCTGGTACAAGGGCTCCGTGGTACGTTTTTGGATTCCAGTTGTTCTTGTCTTTTGCATTTGCCTTTATGTATTTTAGGAATACCGAAAATTCCACTGATAACTGGATACTCATTCTGTAAAAATCGCCATTCGTGTTCATCCACCTCACCTTGAAACAACATATCAAAGAGTGTCGTGTCAATTCTTTTGTACGCTATGTTTATTTCATTCCTGCTAATTTCCCTGTATGCGTCTCCCAACAACATAGCATTCATGTAGGAAACATAATCGTGATGGTCCACTATCACTATTCCACTGCCCTTATCGGGTTTCATAATTCTAATATTTTTAGTGGACAAAATCCTATTTAAATTGGCTTCTTCCTGTTCAGTCAAGTTTTTGTTACTAAAATTGTTATTGTAATTAATAAAAGCATCCCTAATGTCATTTTCAGTCACTTTTTCAAAAAACGCCACCTTGTCGTGCATGGGAGGGTTATAGGTACTGGGTTTAGACAATCTATTTGTGCCATTATCATTAATGGCCCAGGAATTACTCTGATACAAAATTTTTAAATTCAACTTCCGGGTGAATAATTTCAAATCCAAAATTGTATTTACCAAATTCCCCCTCCTACACGGTACAAAACTGAAACCTTTGGAAAATAAATTAACACATTCTTTATCAAAAGACTGACTTGCGTAATTGTATAATTTAAAATCTCCATTATTGTTCACCACGATATTGGGTTTAAAAAACAACCTACATTCTCCCTCCTGATCAAATTGTCTGTTAAAATCATCCTGCAAACACACATTATCTCCTACGTGCTTGTTAACATCAGACACCTTATCAATGTCATTGTTAACGGAAATATCGTTGTTGTTTGTATTTGAAATAACTGTATCACCAATTTGTGATTGTCCATCAAAAGCATGTATCATTAAATCACACAATGAATCACTACTGTCTACAATAACTGTGTCTAAAACATCATTAACAAAATTGTCAAAGTCATTTGCATTCAAAATAATCGTGTCGACAACTTGCAGATGCGCATCACAGGCATTTACAGGTAAATCACATAATGTGTTACCGCTGTCCACAAAATGTGTACAAGCCAGTGGGTTAATACTGCCCACAGATACCTCCGGTACGTTCTGTTCATCTGGAATGTCTTCTAAAAATATATTGTCTGTCTCTGTGGAGTTAGAGTTAACTTCTTGTATAAAATCGGTACAGTCAAAACAGTTAACAATACAACTGGGCAAAATTGGACTAATAGTCGTTTCCGTTTGTATCGACTCTTTGCTGTTAAATGAAAAAAGGTTAAATTGCTTACCAAGTACCTCGTGGTGATGGACGCCATCGGCTACTTGCGCGCCCCCCACGCGTTTTTTTGTTGTTGAAAATTAACCTTCTTGTTTTTATCAATTTCTCTTCTTGGACGTGTTCCTGTATACTCAAAATCTTCCTCGTCATCAAAATTGTATTGTCCCCTGAGTCTTTTTGATCTTCTTGGACCTTCTCCCTCACCTGGACTGCCATACTGCCGCGGTCTATAACCTTCCGACTGAAGAGGGGAAGTGATGTCATCTAAAACGTCCATGCGGTTGCTACCAACATCCGACTTTCCGTTACTATGACTACGTTGTGCAGGTTTTGATTTAGGATACACCATGCCAGATGAATATACCTTCATGTCTCTTTTAATTTTATTTTGTTTTTTGTCATAAATGATGTTACAACTATGTTCTACATCCTTAATGATGTTAACATAGTTAGTGTAGTATTGATCGAAAAGAAGATCCTGACTAATATAGTTATTTAGTTTGTCCAACTCGGACATGAGTAAATCTATTTTTTTATCGTTGTAAGTAATCATAATTTCCATTAAGGCTAAACCTGTCTTGTTGAGTTCGTGCAACTCTTTTAACATGTCCGGTTCATGCTCACTTCCATTGGGATATCTCCACAGTCTGAGCCCTTTTGGGACAAGCCCCAAATCGATATTTTTGCGCAAGTAACTGTTCTCCATTTGAGTTCTCCAACTTGAACATTTTAACCTCAAATGATCGTAGCCACTCTCTCATATTACCTTCCACCAAATTACTCGTAGTGCCCGTGGGAGTTTGTTTAGTATTGAATGAATATTGATTTAACTTCCAAGAGTCACTACATATCGGCTCCACTTGGTCTCTAATTTGCATAGGATTGCCGAGATGGCTACACCTAGTAGTACCATTATTACCGGATCCTGTAGATGCTAACGGTGGAGTTGCTTGTGTAAGCGGCAAACCCAAACTCCCCGTAGACTCCATGCTAATGTTGGAAGATGTCATAAGTTTGTGTATTAACGTGGTGTGAAGTTTAAGCTGTTCAAGCGGTGGTAAAAGGCCAGATGGTGAGGGCAGCCAGATTGGTCAGTGAGGAGGTGGATTTTGAACACGAAATAAAGTTTATTATTACTTTATTTTTGAACAGAGGGTACCCAAAGGATTTTTGTAGTAATATTGCCAATGAAGTGACAGGCAAAAGGCAAAATGGGTTTTATAAGGCCTTATTAAATAGTAATGAGTGTGTTTGCCTAGTAATGGCAACAAAAGTCAATTTGTTGACGTCAGGAAATTTATCTGTAATAATATTCCATTGTACATTACCACATTTAACGACATTTCTTGGAGAATTAAAAATATTAACAACAAGAATTGGAACTTTATAAGTATGGATAAGACATTGGGGGACCTTTTCAAAGGGCATGTAACATATGTATTTAGGAAGGACACATCGTTTAAGGATTTGTTCGAAAGCTTGAATGTAAAAGTTGATAACATTTCTCACAAACCCATGGGTAATTTTAAATGTGGCAGGTGTTCAATATGTAAACATTTGATCAGCACTGGTACAGCTGTGACGGTCAACAATCATAGTATTAATATTTATCAGCACATTAATTGTTACACTATTAATGTTGTTTATATCGCTGTTTGCCAACAGTGCGAAGGTTTTTATGTTGGGAAAACCAGTAGGCATTTGAGGGATAGGATTAAAGAACATCTATTGGACATTAAAAACAATAAATTAACAAATGCCCTGGCTAGACATATAAACCAACATGAAAATCATCATTTTAAGTTTTTTGGTGTATTACATCAGAACATGGATTTACAGGGCAAAATCACTAAACACAGTTTAGACATATTAGAATTGAGGATGCAGATATTTTTAAATGCTCATCAGTACCCTGGACTTAACGAATATATTAGCATCAAGCCTATTTTATGGTTAAACAATATTAAGGGTTACTAGCACAGGTCTAGCTTTTGGAATTCACTTTTATATGTTCTTTCCTAGATTACACACACATACATTTCAGTTAATTATGGGTCAAACATTTTTTATATATATATATATATATATATATATATATATATATATATATATATAATTTTATACACATACATATATTTGTATGGACAACCTTCATGTAATTATTTTTCATATTGTAAAATAATAATAATTTTTTTACATGCTGGAGGACATGGTCTTAGACCTACATTATACAACTTTACATTTTTACTTGTATATCTATTTAATTATTAATATATTTATATATTTATTTGTAAATATTTATTGTTAGTATTTGTACAACATACACGAAATTATTTCATGTGATATATATATATATATATATATATTACACACAATTTTACAATATTAATTTTAACCACATATACTTAGATTATTTTAATTTTGCACGGTATTGGGTTAGATATTATACGTGTATCAGACAACCACATTTCCACACACATATATATAAATTTTATTATGGTTTTTGTATAAAACAATTAATTTCAGTAATTATTTTATAAGTATATACAATAGCACGTTAATAGGGAGTTTTTTTAATATATTTTAACAACATATATACACTTAGGTAAAGAACGTACGTTTTTACTGTCATACAGTGTTCATAATATTATTGACAGTTTTTTATATAGTGGTGTATACGCTGCCTTTAAATTCTGTTTCTGTTTTAGTTTTAAAACATTTTCTATTCATTATGTAATTGATTGAACAATTGATTCATTAATTTGGAATGTGAAAGGTATTTAAGGGGCTTGTTTTGTAGTATTTGTGTTCTGAAGAAGTCCGTGGAGACGGACGAAACCTAGGTCGACGAATTTTGTTTGTACTGTTTTACTATTAATAAACTTTGTTTGGAGCGTTTATTGGCCCTGGATTTTCCTTTCGAATTGTGGCAGCATCATATTATACGATACAGCATTTCTACTTCGGCTGTAGTGCTTTCTCTTCCTGTTTTTTCATTTGGAAGTTTTGGTTCTTGGTTTATTTCCTTAGCTGCTTTCTAGCTTAGGGCAAACTCTGAGGGGTTAGAGGGCAGCAAGAGATCATGGGAATGGGAGGAGCTCAAGCCTAGACACTGTCTGCATAGTTGCTGGCTCAGATCTAATGTCAAATACTATGACCCAACAGTGACGAATAGTGACATAGGATGACACAGATGCCAAGTTATGGTAAATGCATAACACTCTTTCTGACTCAATCATAGTACTACAACTGCCCTTCTAACTTTCACAGATACAGCCAATCAACACAGAAATGAAGGGAAATTTAGTATCTTCCATATTCTTGGACCTGTCCAAATCATTTGACACAGTCTATTACCAGAAACTTCTCACTGAACACTCAGTCTTAAAACTCAGCTACTCAGCTCTGTCGTAGTTCCATAACTACCTAGCTGGCTGACAGCAGGGCTCAAGTTTAGGTCCCCCTACTCTTCAATATTTTCACCAGTAAACTTCACCCTGCAACCCATGTTGCCTTTATAGTTTAGTACACAGATGACTCGACGCTCATCTGTGCTGCGCCTACCTTTCCACAAGGTGAAGAAATGACGCAACAGTCTCTCTCATCTGTGGAATCCTGGCTGTCAGACTCGCAACTGATTCTCAACCCAAACAAAACTAAACTAATGCTCTTTTGATCAAATAAATCCTTCACTTCTTCACTCTCATTTCTTATCTGTACCTCCAACAATACCATAATAGGTACTGTATCTCAGTTGAGACTTCTCTGTGTTTTAATTGACAATAACCTGAGATTTGGTAAACATTTGTCTCGGATTATTAAAAAGGCACACTTACTAGGAACACTATTTCAAATCGAGCCATTCCTCACCAATGCAACAAGAAAATCAATTGCCAGAACCCATC
This sequence comes from Protopterus annectens, assembly GCF_019279795.1. Lineage (NCBI taxonomy): Eukaryota > Metazoa > Chordata > Ceratodontiformes > Protopteridae > Protopterus > Protopterus annectens. The sequence continues at coordinate 621,960,766 of NC_056745.1, forward strand.
TACTGCCTACTTTGCTCTGTGCCTCTCCAGTCTGTACTAACCTAAAGTAAATAGATTTAGCAAAACTAGAAGCTTGCTATAATAAAGTTGCCAAACTTGCAAGTTCTCCACACAGATCCCACCACTGCTCTGCTCTCAGACGACTCAGCTGGTTAGAATTGCCCCACTTCTTATTCTTAACCCAGCTTATCAATGCCCACAAACTGATACACCAACCAGTAAAGTGCCCTCCAGTCCGAAATCTACTTCAACCCTGTATTAGCAAACTGGTCCTTCGTTACTCAAACAGATCTCTACTACAAGTATCAAAGTCCAACAGTTGTGCCAGGGATACCGTGTACTGCAACTGTCTCCAGAATTTGGAACACTTTACAACTAACCCCACACATTTCAAAAAAATACTTAAGACATACTTGTCCAATACCCGACTCTGCTCATGTTCCACTCATGGCTAAATCTCAAGTCTTCTTGTGCATTACCATCTGACATCTTATTTTTCTATCCCTTTCTGAACTTCAGAGAGAACTCAGCAGTACTCATTTCTACCCTAATCTTATCTCTTCCCTCAGTATACTGTATATCCTCATTCCATATTCCGTACTGTAACCCAAATCTTTCTCCTCTTTCTTTCTCCTCAGTTTACTTGCATTTCTCACCTTTACTCTGCTCTTTTTGGCAATACCATTACTCCCTCTTTCCACTACTCTTCTCCCTCCCACATGTTCTCTTACTCTTCATTACTGTACTTTCTCCTAACCTTGTGCTTCTCCTACTGCTCATTCCCTATCTTTTTCCCCTGTACTATACTTTGTACTATCTACTCTTCCTTCTCCTCCCCTTTCTCAACCTTGTTTTACAAAAAAAAAAAAAAAATTACTTTGTATAATTCATCTCTGTACCGTGATTATTTTATATTTGTACTCATTTGCAAGTTTTGCTCTAATTGACTGTAAAATGTTTTGATTTGTCCATTAACGTAAATCTCTTGTTTATATGTAGTGTATAATTTTGGGTTCCCTATTTAGAAGACCGAAGACGCATTCTTTCGAATGCGTCTTGGTCGAACTCAAAAGCCTGAAATGGCAAAATATCGAAGCAGCTTTTAAGCGAATTCTTTCCCTGGGAAAGAATTTGCTTGGCCGCTTCATTACTTTGCCGTTTTCGGCACTGTAGTGCGGTCTCAGAGTTGGTATATTTAAGTAGGGGGGTTTTGGTGGGGGGGGGCGAAGCCCCCCACTTAATGTAATGTTTAAAGTGTTTAATTTATTTTTGTTGCAACAGCGATTCCCCCTCCCCGTAGGAAGCAAATCGCTGTGCTGACAGTTTGAAATTGTAAGCCTTCACTTACATAGGGACGATTTAATCGCCATTCACTTTTTTTTAAGCGTTCAGTGATCTAATGTTTGTGTCTTTCGGCTTTCCCCGGTTAGGGGTCGCCACAGCGGAACTCCAGTCCGCTAATGATTGTCAGTTGATTTTTACGTACAGGTTTGCCAGGCCTGACGCACAACCTTCAACAAATAGACCCTAATTTTGATGTGCAACTTGTGTAACCAGTGTATCCTCTGTTGTGTTCTACTTTTACCTTAGAGCTTTTCTCCATGGGCCTCTGCCCAGTCAGCCTTTCCCAGTAAACAAATCTCAAATAAATAAATATTTCCATAATTGATTTGTTTTTCTAAATGACTGTAAGCTGTGCATCAGTTGAAGTAATATAGCTTGTAGATCGTTGGAAGGCAAGTTATTGATCTGTAGTTTTTTAGGATGGTTTGTAGGTTCACCCTTGTGGAGGAGTATAATTTTTCCTGTTAACTTAGACTGTTGTGTCTTTGAGATGCGCATATAAGTAGTCCTTACACAGGGCTAAGTCTTTGTGTAAAGATGTTAATAGTTCTAACCGAAGGTAAGTTCCTACATCTGGGGTTGGGGATTTCCAGTTAGGAACGTGTCTTAGTTTTGTTTCAATTTCTCTGGCTGTTGCTTCATCCCACTTCATATTCTCTACATTTGAACTCCTTACTGTTTTTTTAATTTGTTTGTCCATTCTTCAACTTTGTTTTTTTACAGGGTCTTCATAAATATTTTTCCAGTACGTCTTTTTGTTGATGTTTCTATTAATTTTGCTTTGTTTACCAGGTCTGTATAAAACTTTTATGAATTGCTTATTTTGTACATGTTTATCTACAATGTCTGTTAGTTTTTCTGCCTGTGCTGATACACTATTGCAATTAATAAATAAAGGTATGATGGATCCCGGTCTGGTCTGATACTGTGTGTTGCTTTTATCCCATCAAACTTTTTTCTTAATCTTTCCCACTTCGATACTGTTCTAACAGTGTCCCTTCGGTTTTAATTGCTTTATATTTTTTCTCTGTTTAATTTTGTGCTTCTTGAATAATAGTAACAATACAGAATTTCTTACTCATCCTAAATGGTCCACTCTTTCATCTTTTTGGTTGGATTTTTGGCCTGTTAGCTTTTGTGATTTTTTTTTTTTTTTGTAGACTACTGCTACCTTCTGCAACAGAATTGTCAGAACAGTCCTCCCTAATGGATATTACCCTACATATAGTACACATAGTAGCATGACATGCTAAGTTATCATATTGATCACTGCTGCAATAATCTTGGCTATATGGGTAATATCCTGCATTGGATACAGTGGCTGGCCAGCTTCCAAAGTTTCAGGACACCTTCCATGCACTCCAAACAGTTAACTGAAAAGACTGGTTTGGGTGCCAAGCTTTGCAGAGCTTTCCTGGCATTGAGGAGAGTGCTCCTTTGTGGGCTTTCGAGGATTGACCGTCAGCTTGTGCTGTTCCCTTGGTTTGCAGACAAGTTCCCTTTTGGGAGAACCTTCCACATAAAAAAGTTTTAATGTGCTTTCTTAGGAAAGGTTAATTTTAAACTATGAGTTTGGGTTTTAATGGACTGTCACAAGATTTAACTTTACTTGACTGCACTTTTTTTCTGTTGGTGTAAAAGTGGTTTAGGGTCGGGAGGGTGGCCTAATGGTTAAGGTGTTTGCCTTACAAACAGAAGGTGCAGAGTTTGAGTCTCAGAAGGGATAATTGGCTAGGCTTAAAATGGCTCGCAAGGGCGGTTAGCTTAGTACTAACCTATGAACCTATAAAGTAGTTGAAAAACATTTTTTTTCTGTAGAGGAATTACTGATTTCCTTTGTAGGCTGGCAAGGTGTTTTTACTGTGTTGTGAGAAATTGTTTAAGCAACTTAAAAAGTTTTACTTGCACTTGTTTTCCTTAGGAAAGATGCACCATTTTGACTTGGCAGTGGAACAAGCCCCCAGCCCCATGTTTGGTCCTTCTTCCAGCCCCAAATGGAAGCTGCTGCCATTATTAATACTGTTGGCATCATGTTTCCAGTGAGAAAGAACCATAAAAACTAAATCTGTAGCTACTGCTACTCAATTTTCTTTGGACAGAAATAGTTTACTGGGTCTGGCTCAGGGTTTAATTCAGCCTATGAGTCCTTTTTATAAGGTAGTTTCTGGTGAAAGAAAGAGGGATGCCTCCTTTTCCTGACGTGATTAAAGATTTTGCACCTAGACAGGAAAATAAAGGGACACATGCAGGATATTCTCCTCAGATTTTCTGATTCAGACTGAGGAGTGCCCAGTTTCTGATTCACCATATGAGGTGTTCTCTTTTTCTGAGACCGTTTCCAGAGTGTGTCAGTATTTTCAGTTTTTATACACTTACCCCAAAGCTAACCGAGCAGCTATAGCTTTAGTTAATCCAACTGCTTCTAAACATTTTAGTTTATTCCAATCCTACATTCTCTGGCAAGAATTGGAAAATAATTGAAAAGTGTGGGGGGTGTATACTGAGTTTCAAAACTTTGTTGTCAGGGTCATATGTTCAAGCTTATTCAGAAAATATGAGGACCGTTTTGATAGCAGATTTTTCCTCGCAAGGATAAACTATAAACATAATATTGTTTCTTCCATTTTACAGGTCACAGCTCGTGTCTGTGGGTCTATCTCTGTGTCTGTCTGTCTCAATTGGTACTGCTTTCAGGACTCTGGCCACTGGTACTGTTTTGGGGAGGTTTGCCTGGCTGCATTTTCAGAACCTCCCGATGTGAAAAGTGAGATTATAAATTTATAAATTTTTCTTTGGAGTTTGATTCTTCTTTTGCAGAGTGATGAAGGGGGTAAGTTCTTGCAGAGAATCTCTTAAGATTTTTCAGCCCCACTGCAAAACTTTCTAAGGGATTCTCTAACCCTTCATCCAGTTTCGGCAAAAAACAAAATACACTTGTTCCAGAATGCAGGTAAACAAAAGTTTAAAAAATGGTTTGGGGTGGGGAGCGCACAGAATTTAAGACACCCCAACCAAAAAAAAAAAAAAAAAATCAAGGACAGTCCAGCAAGTCAGAATGACTATTTGGGGGACCTTGTAACCCCCCTCCTACCTTGGCAGACCCTTTCCCTTCCAGAAAGTCTGAATCTCCATGTTTTTGTTTAGCAACAGCTGATTTCAGAGAGAGTTTTTTTTTTAATTTGGGCGGTGCAGTGGTGCAGCGGTTAATGCTGTCGCCTCACAGCAAGAGGTTCTCTGGTTCGATTCTCGGCTGGGGTGCCTTCTGTGTGGAGTTTGCATGTTCTCCCTGCGTTCGCGTGGGTTTCCTCCGGGTACTCCGGTTTCCTCCCACATTCTAAAGACATGCTTCTGGAGCATTTCTCCCCGGGCCTCTGCTGAAAACAGGATCTGTGGAACCTAGTCGGACTTGGACTTTCCTGGTCAACAAATGTTAAACAAATAAATAAATAAATAAATATTTAATTTTATATTGGAAAAAGACAAATATAACTATATACGTGTTATATTTTATTTGTAAAACATTAACAGTATAATTTTCAGTGAAAAGAAAGAAAAAATTCTATCCGCATTGCATACAAATTGCCAGAGAGTAAATTAAAAATAAGTTACACAAGTAGATGGTTTAAATGTCTAATATAAAAAAGTGAATTTAAGAAGAAAAGGAATCCATGAGGACAAAACCTTTTTGGCAAGGATTATCCTTAAATTTGTTGGGAAAAATTCTATTCTTTTTGGTTGCTATTTCTTAGTATACAGTGTCTTTTAAAGACTCAAGAAATTGAGGAGGGTAAGATTTCTTCCAGTTTCTTGTGATCTTTCTGGCCACAGCAAGAATTGTCCGGAAAATCATTTTCCAGATTTTTATACTCTGTAATGTTAAATGTAATTGGCTTTTTGTAAGAAAAGGAGTTAGATCATAAAGCTTTAAAATAATCTTGCATCTTTCTCCAAAATTCAAATAACATTGTACAATCATAAAAATGTGGGACCAGTTGGCATTACAATGTTTTTTTACATCTCCAATATTCAAGTACAGAGTTTTTATTCAACTTTGTTACTCTATTAGGAGTTTTAAAAAAAAGCTCTAAAAATTAATTTCCAAGTAAATAATCTCCAATTTAAATATCTGGAGGTTTTTTGAAATGGAAAGTATAAGCTGTTTTTTTTTTTTTATTTTGGTCAGTAAAAGTAGTTAGATGCTCTTTTGTGATTCAAAATTCCAAAATTAACATTCAGATTACTATAATCAGCTGCTAATATTGACAGAGTGACACAGACTGGTTTTGAAGATCATTTATCAGTGTTACAGATGGCAGTTGGAAGAAATCTTTTCCCCCTTTCTGGGGGGGGGGGGGTAATACTTAAGCCACCAGACCTGACTCCTCGATTTCCCCAGTCCTTCAGTACATCTTGTCTCGGGGAGTGAAAGAACCAGTTTCTTCTCCTCCAATTAGGAAAGGTTTTTATTAAAGGATGCTTTTAGTGCCAAAGAAAGAAAAAAAAATGTTGAGACCAGTTCTGTATCTTTCTTTCCTAAACCTGTTTGTGACGGTACTCAAGTTTAAAATGAAGTCACTTCACATCTTGTTGTCTCCTCTTTTTCATTTATGTTTCCTTTTACTAGATTTAAGAGATGCTTATCACATCCATATTCATCCTGGCTTCTAGCGTATTTTTAGGCTTTGTGTCTGGATCCCATTGTCAGTCCTTTGTCTTACCCTGTGGACTGTCCTTGCACCATGCACCTTCACCAAGTGTGTAGCTACATTTACAGCTCCTTGCAGGCTGCAGGGTTTCCCTCATATTTACACGAGTTGCTTATCTGTAGAGAATTTTTCAAATTGTCAGGAATTTCTCACTTGGGTGAGAGATCTTACACAAGCTGGAATTCCAACAGAAAATTCAAAAGCCTTTTTGACTCTGTCAGACAAGATTGTGTTCCTGGGGGTGTTTGGTAGAACACCTCTGTTTTAAAGAGCTTTTCTTCCACAAGAGAAAGTAGAGCTAGATCTAGATATATTTCTAAGGTTTTCCACTCAGACCTCAGTCATGGCAAGGGAATACTTCAGGACTGCAGATCTCATGGCATCTGTGATTCTAATGATAACCCTGGCAAGACTCCACATGAGAAAGATATAATGGTATTTGAAGTCTCTTTGGTCCCAGTACCAACATTCTTTGTCTTTTCAAATCCTATTGCTGGGCTTTGTCAGAGAAATCCCTTGGTGAGGACAACAAATTTATCCAAACCCAGGTCTCTTCTTTCTCCCTGCTCCAAAGTAGCCTGTCACCACAGATGCACTGGACATTGCTTGTGGAATAGTTACAGGACTGATATGTGTAAGGTGCATGGAATACCAAGGAGACATGCATGCAAGCACATGAATATAAAATCCTTGCCTTGATCAGTGCACTCCTCTTTGGTCCCCTGGACCTCTTCAACTTATTACAGGCAATGCCACAGTCATGTAGAACATCAACAGTCAAGGGTGGAAACAGGTTGTACCCCCTTTGCATAATTGCCATGTTAGCTTGGGATGTAGCTTCACATCACAGTCTCAGTTTACATGCATCATACATTCAGTCAGAGCAAAATTATGAGGCAAACAGGCTGAGCAGGACAAGGGAGGACTCTCCTGAATTGAAGTTGTCTTCCAAGATTTGATCCATCTTAGGGGAGTTCCTCAGGTAGACCTAGTTGCGTCCTCTCTGAACATTCAGCTGGCAAGATTCTGTTCCAGGACTGTGTGCAAGAAGGTCTGAAAGATGCATACCTTTCCCTCTCCATGTGATATCCATGGTTCTTGTGAAGATTCAGAGGGATTCCCGTCATGATCATTGTGGTGACTCCATTCTGGCCCAGGCAACACTGTTTCTCAATGGCCTATAGTAATTATCATAAGCTTTCTCACAGACTGGATCTACTTGCACAAGATCAAGGGTGTTTGATGCATTCAGACTCCAGTCAACTTCTACTGACAGCCTGGATGATAGGGTCTTAATTCCCTTTTGGCACCTGTTTGCTTAGGATGTGCAGCAGGTACTAATAGAAACAAAAACGCATGCATCTAGAAAAAAGATTTGTAAATGGAAAAGGTATCCTGGTTGGTGCCAATAACATAACCAGCGCCCATTCAGGGCTATTTTTCTGATCACATTTGTGAGAGTTACTATTTACCCTTCCATCAAGGTTCTCTTTATCAGCCATTTCAGCATGTCTGCCCATGGATCCATCTCTTGCTATGCATTCTCATGTTTAAAATGTTTTTGAAAGGGGTTTTGCATAAGAGACCTCCAAGAAAACTAGTGACCCTTCCTTGAGATCTTAATTTTGTGTTAGCGAAACCAACACTTGCTCAATTTGAAAAAGGTAATCTGGCGGACTTGATTTTCTTAACATGGAAAACTGTTTTACTGATGTGCTCGGACTTCTTTAAGATGAGTATCTGAGTTGCAAGCTCTTACTGCGAGTCAAACTCATTTCATTTTCCATAAAGACAGGGATTCTTTGAGAACTAATCCTCCTTTTATGCTTAAAAGTGGTATGGGAGTTTACTTTAAACCAAACTGTCTATATCCTCAGTTTCTTCCCTGAACCTAAAAATGAGGGAGGATACTCCATACATACTTTGGATGTCCACAGACAACTCTGGTACTATCTTGACCGAAATAAATCATCTGATGATGTAAATCTTTATTCATTCCTTACTGTTAGGACTTAGGTTCCATCCTCGGAACCGACACGGCCGTTACCAAGCTCACGCCAGCCAAAACCTCTCGGCTAAGACCTACCCACAATGCCCCTCTCATAGTCTCTCCAGATCTCTTTTGCCACGTTCCTCGTCAGACATGCCAAGCCTTCTCTCTCAAACTAAGTGTAGCGTTTTTTTTTTTTTTTTGTGATCGTCTATATCATTACCTTCCTTTAGTCAGTTTTCCCTACATATCATCGTAAATTCATATACCTTTTCTAAATCCTACCCCTCTGTCTTTGGTAGTTTCTTTTATACCATTGTTGGTACTGTCCCTCTCCCCTACCTTCGGTAGACCCTTTCCTACCACCTTGTGGTATTTCTATCTGTTTAAAAAAAAAAAAAAAAACCCTCTCCTCTCTAACCTTGCTGTTTTTTAGCTGGTTAAATTGTAGTTTAGGACTAGTGTGGTTTTTCACGATGTCTGATAAAGTAAAACTAGGATTTAAATAGTGTGATAAGTGTGGGCGTAAGATTCCCAACTCAGACGGTCACGCCCGGCATTTTTGAGCGTTGACCACATCAATGCATCTTGTGATATTTGTTCCAGCTTCAGCAACCGTACGTTGGCTAAGCATAAGAACAAGCTGATTCTGAAGGGTATGATGAAAAGCTCCCTTCTCGGAGGCTCTTTCTGGGATGGAGGTCTCACCACCTTGCAAGACTAAGAAACATAAAGAGAAACAGAGTCACTTTATTCCGGTATCTGCATTCTCCTCGGAACCAAGTCGACACCGGGCTTCTCCCGCGCCTTCGGTGCAGACAGCTTCGGCACCAGGCTCCATGTCTTCTCTATCGGTGCTGCCCTTAATTCTGACTCCAATCACTGTACCATCTTCGGCACCATCCTTCTTGGTTCTGATCTTAATTTTTGACACAGGCTCCGACTACTGTACCTTTATCGGCACCATCCTAGCTACAGTGCCGATGTCCTATACGGCTCCACTGACACTGACCCCGTTAGTTCCAAAGCCAGATATTCTTCCACTTATGACCCCTTTTTGGGACACCAGTTTAGTCCATTTCTTGAGAGACCTGAATCTCCTTTGGCAGCTTCCTTCAGATCAACCAGACTTCTTTCAGAACGAGATGTAGTGAAGGTTGTGGACCAGCTTTTGGCAGCTAGAGGATTACCCACCTCTGCTAGGTCTTCCTTCCCTCTTGGAATGGAAGCTTTCACGGCATATTCACCTGTATATCCTCCACCTGCCTACTCCCAGGCCCCGGAGACTTCCATACTGATGGCCACCCCAATTCATTCTGTCTCGGCTCCGACTATGGAGGCTTCCCTGTCGGCACCAATTACTCCTGGCGCAATGGCTCAGTTGGAACTGGCGCACTCTTGGAGTAGTGATTGGGCTGTCGGCACAGTGGCTCCTAGTTTGGCACCTATTTTTTCGCTGATGCAGTCTAAGGCCATGGCTCCCCCGGCAGCTACCGGTCATCTCAGAGCTCCTCACTTGGAGGCAGGCCCCTCAGGGTGGGGGTGTGACCCCGGTTTCAAGGTTGTCCTTCTTAGTTTCGGGGTCCCATCCCTCCTTGGGTGGGCCTGCTTTCCAGGTGATGGATGGTCCTTGCCTCAACAGGCTCACAGTTGGCATCATTGGCATAGACACCAGAACCCCCCTCTAGCATGCAGCTGTCCCAACCCCCTACTCTGGGATCCTGAGCATGGGAGCCGCAAGACCTTCCCTTGAAGGAAACCCTTTCTCCGGAGTCGTCCTCAGAAGATCCCACTGGGGAGCCACCCCGGAAGAAACTGTGCAAGAGGAAGCACCATGATTCCCTTAAGGAATCCATCACAGAGGACACCGATTTGCGATGAGGGAGAAGGGTCCTCACGGTCTCCCCCAGAAGGTGTCTCATTTGGAGACCTTCTCGAGATCCTCAAGCAGAGGGGAGACTGGAAGCCCTCCAACCCTTCGGAGGAATCTGTGTTCTTTCAGGCCTTCTGTGCTCGGCCATCTACTTCCTGGGTGACCCCACCTGTGGATGAGCTTGTTAAACTGATTGTGCAAAGTGCCTGGAAGGCCTGGGCCAGCATGCAACCTGTCCCCCGGAGACCAGACAAAATTTTATCCACCCCTGAAGACCAGCCAGATTGGTTCAAGCAGCTGGTAGTTGATTCCATGGTCGTGGTGGCGGCCACCAAGAGGGAACTGGCAGAAGTAGTTCCACTGTTCATCCCCCGAACAGGGAGTCTCGGGCTATGGACAGACTGGGGAAGCAGGCCTACGCTTCAACAATCTTTGCCATTTGATCGCTGAATTATGTGGTACACTTTACTCTCCTCCAAAGAGACCTAATCTCAGAAATTGTGCGTGACACTATTGCCTGTCAGCTGGCTACCCTGGAATCTGTCTCAAACTCCTCTATGTGCTTGATCTCTCACACCACCAAGGGGCCAGCTCGAGCAGCCGCATCAGGCATTAGTCATGAGACTGCATGCCTGGATGCGTTTTGTTTGATATCGTGGACCACTTTAAACCTTCCTTTTGTCAACGAGCCTGTTGACGAATCTTCTCTTTTTGGTTGCAAAGTAAGAGATGCACTATCACGTAGTGAGGACGGATTGAAAGACCTTGTCTGCTGTGGGCATATGTTCCCCCCCCCCCCCCCCCAGAGATCCTATTCCAGGAGCCAGAGGGGAGGAAAATTGTGGTTCAAGAAGTCCCAAGGATCTTTCTGTGGCATTCGTGATGAACAATCCCCCTGGGACAGAGGGGGCAACTCATCCGGAAGATGCCCCTTCCGAGGCAGAGGGGGTCCACGCAATCAGGGCGCTAGAGATTCCTTCTCCGGCTGACCCTACTAGCGCTCCTGTGCAGCAGCGTGATTGCTTTCCTCTGGAAGCAGTTGAGGGTTGATTTTTTCCCTGCTCCTACAGGCCTGGCAACTCATAATGGATGCATGGGTGCAGAGAATAATATCCAGAGGCTATCGTATCCCATTTGATCTTACTCCCAGACTTGTAAAACGAATCCCCGATGTTCCACCCAATCAGAGGGAGGTAGCAGCCTTTAGAAATCAAAAAGCTGCTAAGGAAAAAGTCATCCAGCCAGTCCCACCAGACCAGAGAAGATCTGGGTTTTACTCGAGGTTCTTTTTAGCACCAAAAAAGACCGGGAACTGGAGACCAATCCTGGATCTCAGCTTACTTAAATTCTTAAAACCTCAGAAAATTCCGGATGGTCACTGTACAGTCCATCCTCCCTTTCTGGGGAAGGACAACTGGATGTACTCTATAGACCTCCAGGACGAGTATTACCACATAAAGATGGACAAACGCTCCTGGAGATGTCTCCTCTTCTGGCTGGGAGCCGATCACCATCAGTTCAGGGTACTGCCCTTTGGTCTATTGACAGACCGCCCCCAGAGTGTTAACTAAATGTATGGCAGTCGTAGTAGCTCACCTCCGACTACAAGGATTCCAGGTGTTTCCATATTTAGACGATTGGCTCCTTACCGCCATGACCAGGAATCTTCTCATTCTCAGTCTGTCTTACACTCAAGGCCTTGCTCTTCGCTTAGGTATCATGCCCAAATGTCTCCAACAAGAGCACTGGAATTAATTGGAGTGATCTTCGACACAATGTCCTGTCAAGCTTCCCTTCCTCCTCACAGGCTCTCAAAAATAAGAAGCCAGATTCAAGTCCTTCTTCCACAGACATTTGTACCAGCACGCCTTGTACTACAGCTACTGGGATCTATGGCAGCAACCATTAACTTAGTTCCACTGGCAAGGTTGCACATGAGAATAGTACAGTGGCTCCTTTCATCACAGTGGTCGATCTTAACCCACCTACTCGACCACATGATATGCCTTATAAACCTTTGCAAGAAAGAAATGCTTTTGGTGGATGAAGCCAGAATCAAATCTTTGGTGTCGACTGTTCTGCCTTCCCCTGCCCAGGGCCATGGTGACCACGGGCGCTTCCCTGTTAGGGTGAGGGTGGGGGTGGGGGGGCTAGCGTTGCAAGCGTTTCACACATCCCTTCCTTCCTGGACCATTGCAGTTCAGTTGGACAACATGTCAGTCGCCTGGTACATCAACAAACAAGGCAGAACCAGGTCTTACCCCCTTTGTTAGGAGGCTATGAGAATTTGGCACTGGGCGATGGCTTCCAACTGCTTTCTAATAGCAACGCACATTCCCGGGAGTTCCAATCTTATTGCGGACAATCTGAGTAGGAACATTCTGATGCCTCACGGGTGGTCCCTCAGCCCTCTAATAGCGGATCAGATCTTCTGCTGCTAGGGCAGGCCTTGCTGCGACCTATTTGCTTCCCCCCTAAACAACAAATGCAGAAGCTACTTTGCCGTGACCCCCCCCCCCTCAGGGGGAGTCATCGAGGGATGTTTTGACGTATGATTGGCCCCTGGGTCTGCTGTATGTCTTTCCCCTGTTTCCGCTTATCCCAAAATTTCTCCAGAAAGCTCAAAGGTTGAGAAGCAGAGTGATCCTCATTGCCCCTTATTGGCCCCGTCAAGTCTGGTTCCCTTTCATATGGCCTCATCTGATTCGCAGCCCGTGGATCTTGGATCAATCCCAAGGTCTGCTATCCCATCCTCAGGGACTGCTCCACCCCAATCTCCACAGCCTTAAGCTCACAGCTTGGTTTCTCCACTTTCGATGATTGCCAGGCTACCTGATAGTTCATCTTTTGTTCGTGAGAATCTTCTGGCTTCACACAAACCATCAGTCATGAACATTTTATTCTAATAAGTGGGCTAGGTTCTCTACATGGGCCAAAGATCATAATGTAGACCCCTTTTGCATGCCTATTTAGAAGATCCTACAATACCTGACTACCCTATTGCACGCAGGAGCTTCAGCATCGACAATTACTGTTCATTTAGCAGCTATTGCAAATTTTCACAATGGATTTGATAATTCATCTATGTCATGTCACACCGACTGTGCAAAACCTTCATGAAAGGAGTATTGCATGTTAAATCTCCTGTCAAGCCTCCTATAGAACCTTGGGACTTGACATTGGTGCTTCAGTAGTTAAAAAGTCCTCCTTTCGAGCCTTCTAACTCATGTGATATGAAAATTTTGTCTTGGAAGACTCTACTTTTAGTAGCCCTTACCACAGCGAAAAGTGTATCTGAGGTGCAGGCCTTGAGTGTCGAGACCTTACTTGATTTTTCATAGGGAAAGAGTGTCCCTACGTACTGACCCTTCCTTTTTGTCCAAGGTCATTTCTGGGTTTTCCATTAACCAGTCTATTGACCTGCCAGTTTTCTTCCTTCATCATTCAGATAGAGAGGAATATCGTTTGCATACCCTCTATGTTCATAGGCAACTTCGCTTCTACTTGGACAGAACTAAATCTTTCAGAAAAAACGGATTAATTGTTTGTGGCCTTTGCAGGACCCAGATTGGGTAGGCCTGTCTCCAAAATTACTATCTTCTTGGCTTAGAAACGCCATTACCTTCATCTACCACCAGAACAAAGTGTCTTTACCTTCCAGAATAAAGGCTCACTCTACTAGATCGATGGCTACTTCAGTGGTTTTTCATTCCAGAGCCTCTATGGATGATATATGCGCAGCAGCCACTTGGGACAATATCCCATACCTTTATCACTCATTACAAATTGGATTTGACCTCCAGGGGATGAACATCTTTTGGTTCTCTGGTGCTCAGGAATCATTAGGGCCACCCAGTACTCAAGTAGCTGGGGAATCTGTTCTAACAGTAAGGAATGAATAAAGATTTAAAACATCAGATAAAGAAGTTATGTCTTAACATAACGTTCCATCTGTGTTGTAGATCTTCATTCATTACTTCCCGCCCTCCTCCCCCCTGCCTGGACTCCTGGTGGACTTTAAGATTTCCTTGTCAGTTAAGGTATTTGCTCAGACAGAGCCTTCTACTGTCTCTCCTATTACTTCTATACTGTAGTGGCAGGCAAACTCGATCTAAAGAGACTATGAGAGGGGGCATTGTGGGTAGGTCTTAGCTGAGAGTTTTTGGCTGGCGTGAGCAGCTGTGTCAGTTCCGAGGACGGAACCGAAGTCCTAACAGTAATGAATGAATAAAGATCTACAACACAGATGAAACGTTATGGTAAGACATAACTACTTTTTTTGAATCTTCAGATCAGTTGTTCATTTCTTGTGAAAGTAAGAAAGGGGGACAGCTTCTGTCAACTAAGGCCTATTACCTTGTTGTACTCAACACAACAAAGCTCTTCCTGGCAGGAAAACTATTCCAGGCAGGGTCAAGGCCCCATTTTGCCCGGGTCTTTGCTTCATCTGTGGCTTTTTGGAAAGGATTGGATTATAAAAGTATTCTATAAGCAAAAACTTGGCCCTCTATATGCATATGTTTACTCTGGTTCTAGCAAAGACTGATCTAGGGAAAGGGGTTCGTGGACCCTTCCCCTTCCACCTCCTGCAGTGATCAATTTGATACAGTTGTTCATAGGTTCATAGATTAGTACAATTACCAAATGTGAGAATCAAACCTTACACCGTGTGTCTGTAAGGTAAACACCTTAACCACTATGCCAACTTTACAACCAAGCAGAGGTCACTTATAGTACTGGATTGAGTTCATAGGGGAATACTAAGTTAACTGCCTTGAAGGGTCTTTTTAAGCCTGGCAGATAATGTCTGTCAGACTCCTGTACCTTGGGTTTATAAGGTGAAAACCTTAACCATTATACAAAGTAAACTTTAACATAACAGCAGATGTTCAAATGATCACTGCTGTAGTAGCCACTTGCTCCTTTCTTTCGTCCCCCTTGTTTTTTTGGTGTACTGCTTATGCTAGGGTGTGGATATTTTTTGTTCCTAGCATTGTCCTTTCCAGTTGCTCTGCCTCCCTCTCTGACATGAAAGTTCTGTAGGCTTGGTGCCCAAACATGTCTTTTTTAGTCAGCTCATCTTGAGCTGACTAATTGTTTAGCTGCATGGAAGGTGCCCTGCAGCTTTGGAAGCCGTCTGGCTGTTGTATCCTTGGCAGGATATAATCCATATAGCTAAACCTAGTACAGCAGTGATCATTCAAACAATTACCATTGTGGTAAGTTTACTTGCAGAACTGCACTTTCCTTTGATTTATCTAAAACAATGTGGGACAAACTGTTGCTAATATTAATAATTTTGACATGAAGTCTTATTTAATAGGCATGTTTAATTCTGCCTCAATCTTGGCTAAGCACATCATTAGACATGGCTATGATGCTGAATACTGCCTTTACAACGGCTGCTACTGACACTGTTAAAAGGTATGCCTGGTGACAGTTACAATCGCTCTACTATTCAATACATTTTTAAACAAAAACTTGCTATTTGGGGATGCTTCTGCAGAGATTTTCAAAAAGCTGGATGAAAGAACAAACATTTTAAAGGAAGTATCCAGCCAGCCCAAGACCCTTTTTTTGAAAACCTTCCAGTGAAAATCTGAAAACAGTTTAAAAAAATGAAATTCCAAAAGATATTAAAAACTTGACAAATAATTTTCCCCAATTCAAGTTCACTGCAGGAAGATGCCCCCCCCCCCCTTCCTACTGGGCAGTCTGTGACCACAGATTCTTGGGTACTAGATACGCTAGAAATGGTTGCATTCTTCTCAACACCCTTAGGAATCCCCTGCCTCATAAAGGCCAACTTTACTTGATTTCTCCAGTTATGTCAAACTTACTGCTGCAGTGGATTATAGAAATGTTGCCTGTAGATCAGTGAGGAAAAGGTTTTGACTCGTCCTTTTTTTTTTCTGCTGTACCCAGGAAAGAAGGACCTAGAGACCCATTATAGATCCATTGAGATTAACACCTTTATGTATTCTTCAATATTTATACTGTTGACAAGTAAAATGCTTTTCCTTCTTACACAGGCCTTTCTTGCCACTCTAAGTCTAAAAAATGCCTCATTTTCACCTTAAAGATCTGTGATGACTCACCGCTGGACCAGTAATCAAGGAGTCTCAATCCTCACTACTGGCACCTGTGGAGTGACGTTCACTGAGAGGATAACAGGGGTACACAGTATTTCCAGATGCAGGAAGTACAGATGTTCACAGTGTTTCACTGTTGCAGTCATGACTGTAGGGTTCTCCCCTGCCGGCAAGCAGCCCTCGGTCGGCCAGAATCCCAAAGTCTGGGTCCGGCGTCGGCTGTTCAACCATGCTCCCTGACGTCAGAGCGCCAGGAGTACAAAGCTGACAGCCGACGCCATCTTCTCCAGTCTTTCTTGCCGTGCGGTGATAGCAGTTCACAAGTGCCGGTCGGCTGACTCCTGACTATTTTTTCTGATAAACTTCAGTCCGAAGATTTTCTTCTCCACTCAAAGCTAAGTACCCCGTTGGGGAAACTTTTTTCTCGCTCCACTCCGATGTCAGAAAAAGTTAATTGTATTTCATGTGGAAAGCAAATACCTCATAAGGATTTTCATTCTTACTGTATTCCTTGCTTAGGCCCTGACCACGACATAGCTAGTTGTCGGTTTTGTGCTAGATTCAATCAACGTACAATTAAGCGAAGGTACGATTTTGCTTTTCATTACTTCGGTAGGTACTTTAACTACAAAATGTCGTCGGATACGGTTCCGGCTACCGGAGTTCACAAACGTCGCAAGGATAAAGACAGGCCTCAGAGGTCCAAATCTGATGATAGCACACAAGCGGAGCCAGCTTCAGGTTTGGCTGTCGTCAGTGAGGCGCTTTTGCAGCCCCTGTCGTCGGCCATTTCAGAACCGATGGACGAAATGGACTCTCATGAGGAGCCAACCAGGCCTTTAAATATTTCTATTGCAGGACCTTCGGACAATGCTCCTTCGGATGGGTCCGGAGCCGCTGTGTAGGTACCGGCTTCCAAGGGGGTTTTCAGGCCTACTCAGCTTCTCATAAAGGCAAAGCCAAAGACAAAGGCAAAGACTCCTTCTAAATCAAAGATTGCAACACAGGCCTCTTCTGAACCGGCTCCCAAGTCACAGAAACAGTTGCTCAAGATGGCGGAGGATTTACTTACTATGATTAGGGGTTCTCATCCCCCTCCAGATAAAAGGCCAAGGCAGGATGTATGATTCCTCTGATCAGGCTTCTGTTTCTTCTTCTGACCAGGAATATTCTTTCCCTCCTTATGAGGATTCTGATGCTGAGGAATCCATTCCTTCAGCTTCTCCCCCTGAGGATTTCTCTTTTGGGGAAACTTTGCATGAAATGAGGGAACATTTCCACTGGGAAGGACAGGAGTATTCGGAATCTAAGAAAAGACTGAAGGATTTTCTTCTTCTTCCCCAACATAGACCCCTGGCTATTCCTCCTGTTTTGGATATTGTGGATGATGCCTTTTCGGAGGCTAACTTAACCCCTGACTCCTTTCCTCCTGCTCCTGTTAAGCCTGATAGATATTACAGGGTTCCTGATTCCCACCAGTTTTTATACAAGAACCCTTCTGCTGACCCTGAAACCATTTCTCAGGGTCCTAAGGGAGTTAAGGCCGCTTCTGCCAAAAATCCCATTCCTACTGAAAAGGATTCTCGATCCTTAGAAAGATGGGGCAAAAAAGTGTACACTTCTGCGACTTTGTCCATTGGGGCTTTAAACTGTCAGTTTCATATGCTGAAATACCAGCAATACCTCTTGTCTGTTTTAAAACAAAAGCTTACTTCCATTTCTGCCTGTGCAGATGATAAGGAATTACATGACTTATTGCATGCCACTGAACAAGTTGGGAAGCATGGTTTAAACTGTGGATTTGATGCCTTGGAGGCTTCTTGTAGGGCTGCTGCCTCCGGCACAGTTATTAGAAGGTATGCATGGCTAAAGGAACAGAATTTGCCTGTTCCTTGGATCTTTGATTCATTCTCTCCTACCCAAGCAGGTTATGGATGTCATTTTAGAAGCCAGATGTCCTAGCACTAGAAAATCTTATGCAGGAAAATGAAAAAGATTTTGTTCCTGGATGCAGGCTCAGGATTCTGATCCTCTTATTCCTAACATTCCTCAGATTTTACTTTACCTGTCAGACCTCTTACATAAGGGTCTCTCTTTCTCTTCCATAAAGATACACTCCTCTGCTATTTCTGCCCATTATAATACAGACCCTCCTATCTTTTCCCACCAGCTCATGAGACAATTTCTCAGAGAAGCTAAGAACTTAAGGCCCCCTAGATCTCCTCCCATTCCTGCTTGGGATATCAACTATGTTTTGGAAAAGCTCACCTTACCTCCTTTTGAGCCTGCTGCCTCATCTGACATCAAGTTTTTATCTTGGAAGACAGCCATCCTGTTAGCTCTGACCTCTGCCAGGAGGGTTTCAGAGTTGCAAGCCCTTATGGCTGTGGAACCTTATATTTTTTTTTATCAAGACAGGGTGTCTTTAAGGACTAATCCTACTTTCATGCCTAAGGTGGTTTCCAAAGTGGCTTTAAATCAAACTATTCACTTGCCAACTTTTTTCCCCACTCCTCAAAATAAAGGGGAAAGGATCTTGCATTCCTTGGATGTACACAGACAACTACGTTTTTACCTGGACAGAACCAAGGGCATCAGGAAATCAGAGCAATTGTTTGTTTCTTATGCTTCAAGTTCCCAAGGTAAAGACATTTCAAAACAGACCATTTCTAAATGGATTGCTCATGGAATCAGATTTTGCTATTCACACCATGGAAAGCAAATCCCAGGGAGTATAAGGACTCACTCTACCAGAGCTGCTGCCACTTCAGCTGCCTTCCTCAGGGGAGTTCCTACCAAAGACATTTTGGAAGCTGCAACTTGGAGTTCAGTGCATAATTTTTCCAAGCACTACAATCTACCTCTCTACTCTAAGTCTAGGGCAGGCTTTGCTTCTGCAGTCTTGCAGGGCCTTATAGCCGCCCCCTCTACTTTATGACCACCTCCCTTTCTTTCTGCTTTGGGATTCTACCCTACAGTCAAGACTGCAGCAGTGAAACACGATGAACATAGTACAGTTGTGTACACTTACCATAAATGTAGATGTTCGTGTGTCTTCACTGTTGCAGTCTGGGTTTCCCTCCCACCTGTCCCCTCTTATTTTTTCTTTTGTGTGGTTCCTTTTTTCACCCTTCTTCTGAGGTGTATTTGCAAAGGGTATGGGACCTGACTCATTATGGAACGTCTGACATCTGGGGCAAGAAAAACTGGAACATGGCGTCTGCTGTCAGCTTTGTACTCCTGGCGCTCTGACGTCAGGGAGCATGGCTGAACAGCCCACGCCGGACCCAGACTTTGGGATTCTGGCTGACCGAGGACTGCCTGCCGGCAGGGGAGATCCCTACAGTCATGACTGCAACAGTGAAGACACTCTAACATCTACATTTATGGTAAGTGTACACAACTGTACTTTGCATGGTGCAGAGCAAGTGGGTAAACATACCTTGCAGTGTGGTTTTGATGCTTTAGAGGCCTCATGTAGAGCTGCTGTTACGGGGTCTGTTATACGTAGGCATGCTTGGCTCAAAGAGCAGACCTTACCAGGTCATGTCAAAGCTAAATTATTAGATGCACCTCTTCAAAAAGATGTATTGTTTGGTGTTAAAGCTGAGGAGGTGCTAAAGAAAATGGAGGAAAAAGCGAAATCAATGCAAACAGTGAAAGATTTCCTGCAGGTACAGCCTCCACGTTTCAGCAGAAACTGGCCTTCAAAAAATTGGTCCTTTCCAGCCACGGACAGACCTCAAAGGGGCAGATACAGGCGTCCAAGGGGTAGAGGGCAACCTCAAGGATCTGTCAGAGCCAGACAGTGGCAAGCACCAACCCCAAGAGGTGGAGAAGATAGATCATAGTCTTTTAGAAAACAGACACAATGACTTCCCCCCTACACCTGCCAAGCAAAGCTTTAATGGCAGCACCTTTGGGCGGAAAACTGACATTATTCTCAAAAAATTGGCATATTGTTACAAAAGACAAATTGATTCTGGACATTATAGACAGAGGCTACAGGTTCCACTTTCACACCCTTCCAAAAATGAGAGGCATGCCAAACCTGCCACAAAATCAAAGGACAGAGGCACAAAAACAAATTTCAGCTCTCATGGACATGAAAGCAATTCAAGAGGTACCTGCAAAAGAACAAGGTCAAGGGTTTTATTCCAGACTATTCCTGGTACCAAGGAAAGACAAAGATTGGAGACCTATCTTAGACCTATCCATCCTAAACACATATCTACAGGTGCCAAAATTCAAGATGCTCACATTACAGCAGCTTCTTCCCATGCTGGGCAAGGAGTCTTGGCTGGTAACATTGGACCTCAAGGAGGCATACCTGCATGTCCCTATCAGACAAGATTGCAGAAGATACCTCAGATTTCTTGCAGGTTCAACCCATTACCAATTCTCTGCATTGCCCTTTGGCTTATCTACTGCGCCCAGAGTGTTTACGAAATGCCTGGCATCAGTAATCACCTTCTGCAGACTACAAGGGATACAAATCTACCCATATCTGGACGACTGCCTGATCCAAGCGGACAGCAAGGACATACTACTGCAACACCTGGCATTTGTAATAAAACTGTTGAACTTCCTGGGATACACAGTCAACAAAAAGAAATCAAAACTAATACCCTCTCAACAAATAATTTTCCTGGGCGCCAGCTTGGATACAACCACCCAGATGGCCTACCTCACGCCAGACAAGCAAGGGCAACTGTCTCAATTCTTCAGAAAAATGGCAACTTACACCAGGCTAACTGCAAGGAAAGTCCTGCAGGCTCTGGGATTCATGGCATCTTGCATACTACTAATCCCATGTGCAAAGCTGCATATGAGGAAACTTCAATGGTACCTAAAAAACTTATGGTCTCAACACAGCCACAGCTTGGAAGCAATTATACCACTCATTCCATGCCTTCAAAAGGAATTTGTGGTGGGCTCAAGCTTGCCAAAGAAACACAGGTCTTCCTTTCTGTGTACCTCAAGCATCTCAAATCATCACAACAGACGCCTCAGACTACGCCTGGGGAGCACACATGACAGATCAGTGCATTCAGGGAAAATGGACCCGAAAAGAGAAGCACCTTCACATCAACCAAAAGGAAATGCTAGCCATGCAAAAGGCTATTATGACCTTCAAAGACCTACTGCATCCAGGCCAGCTATTGATAAGGACAGACAACACCACAGTGATGTGGTACATAAACAAACAGGGGGGAACTCATTCATACCCCCTGTGCAGGCAAGCCATGCCCCTATGGAACACAGCACTGGAATTGCAAATTCAACTACAGGCACAATTCCTGCCAGGGAAGGAAAACACACTGGCAGACAACCTAAGCATAAATATGACAGATCCACATGAATGGAAGTTGCATCCTCAAGTTTTCACAAAGATAACTCAGGCATGGGGACAGCCAGACATAGATCTCTTTGCTACCCACAGAAATTGCCAGTTGAAAAAATTTTGTTCAAGGACCTATCGTCCACAGGCCTGGAAAGTGGACGCACTTTATTTCAATTGGACGACGTTGACAGTCTATGCCTTCCCGCCTCTTCCTCTGCTGCCCAAAGTTCTATTAAAAGCCAGAGCAGAGAGGCCGAAAATGATTCTCATTGCTCCAGACTGGCCAAGACAACACTGGTATCCGCTCCTGAAGAGCCTGACACATTCCCCACCATGGATCCTACCTCTAGTCCCTCTTCTGTTGTCCCAGCACAACTACAAAGCCCTTCACAGCCATCTCAAAACTCTAAATCTAGCTGCATGGAGAATTCCTTGATTTCCCAACAGTTTCTCCTCTCCAAGGAAGTGCAGGATGTCATCTTGGAGGCCAGAAGACCTTCGACTAGAAAGGCCTACTCCGCCAAATGGAAACGATTTTGTGCCTGGAATCAAGAAAAGGGACAGAATCCTTGGGTAATAAATATACCTCAAATTTTACAGTACCTAGCTGAGATGTTAAACAATGGACTTTCTTTCTCCTCCATCAAGATCCACACTTCAGCCATTTCTGCAAAATACAACACAGATCCTCCTTTATTCTCTCATCCTCTCTTAAGGCAGTTCCTCAGAGGGGCAAAGAATATAAAACCCCCAAGGAAACCACCAGTCCCTGCTTGGGACCTCAACTTCGTATTTTAAAAGTTGACCCTTCCTCCCTTCGAGCCAGCTTCTTCAACAGAGTTACAGTACTTGTCATAGAAAACAGCCTTTCTAATGGCTATCACCTCAGCTCGCAGGGTTTCGGAGCTACAGGCCCTCATGGCTGTGCAACCATTCATCATTTTCCATCAGGACAGAGTTTCCTTACGAACCAACC
Source organism: Protopterus annectens (assembly GCF_019279795.1). NCBI lineage: Eukaryota > Metazoa > Chordata > Ceratodontiformes > Protopteridae > Protopterus > Protopterus annectens. The sequence goes on from NC_056745.1 coordinate 621,983,091, forward strand.
CTACCTTTATGCCAAAGGTAGTATCCAGTTTAGCTTTGAATCAGACTATCTACTTACCTACCTTTTATCCTAATCCACAAAACAAAGGGGAAAGACTACTACATTCCTTGGACATTCACAGACAACTTCGTTACTATTTGGACAGTACAAAGCCACTCAGGAAATCTGAGCAACTCTTTGTGTCCTATGCTGCAGGTGCTCAAGGAAAGGCTATTTCCAAACAGACTATTTCAAAATGGATAGCCCACTGCATACGCTTTTGTTACTCATTTCATGGAAAAACTGTGCCTGCATGCATCAGATCCCACTCCACCATAGCCACAGCTACCTCTGCAGCCTTCCTCAGGGGGGTCCCTACCAAGGACATTTTGGAAGCAGCCACCTGGAGTTCAGTGCACACTTTCTCCAAGCACTATCACCTCCCACTATACTCAAAATCTAGAGTGGGCTTTGCCACAGCAGTCCTGCAGGGCATCCTAGCCCCTCCTAGTTGCACTTAGTGCCTACCACCTTTACTTAGGTTTGGGATTCTACCCATCTGTTATGGCTTTGGGATTCTACCCATCTGTTATGACTGCAGCTGTATGCACGATGAACATAGTACAGTTTTGTACCTACCATAAATGTAGATGTTCGAGTGCTCATACAGCTGCAGTCCAGGTTTCCTTCCCTCCATCCCCTCTTAGGACAGGCCTTAACACTTTTCTTATAACCTTTTTGGGGTATTCTTTTATGGTGTATTTGCTTGCAACTACTGTTTTTGATTTATCCACATTGCATCTTTGCATAACATTGTTTGCCTTCCTTCTGGGGGCACCTGACATCTGGGGCAAGAAAAACTGAAGAAAATGGCGTCTGCTGCCTCTTTTATACCCCTGCCGCACTGACGTCAGGGAAGAAGCGACGACAACTGACGCCGGACCTAGACGTTGGAATTCGGCTGACCGAGGACCCGCCTGACGGCAGGATAACCCATCTGTTATGACTGCAGCTGTATGAGCACTCGAACATCTACATTTATGGTAGTTACAAAACTGTACTTTTTGATGCCTTGGAAGCTTCATCTAGAGCAGCTGTTACTGGGTCTGTTATATGTAGGCATGCTTAGTTAAAGGAACAATCTCTGCCTGATCATGTTAAAGCAAAGTTACTAGATGCACCCTTACAGCAGGATGTCTTATTTGGGGTTAAAGCAGAGGAGGTTTTAAAGAAAATGGAGGATAAGGCAAAATCTATGCAGACGGTCAAAGATTTCTTACAAGTACAGCCCCCACGCTTCAGCAGAAATTGGCCAACAAAAAATTTGGCCTTTCCAGCTTTTGACAGACCACAGAGGGGTAAATACAGGCGCCCAAGGGGCAGAGGACAAGCACAAATCCCTTACAAACCCCGCCAATGGGGCACTACAACACAGAAGGGAGGAGAAGACAGGCCACAAACTACTAGAAGGCAAGCACAATGACGTATACCTCAAACTGCCAAGCAAAACTCTCTTGGCAGCTCCCTTGGGAGGAAAATTAGCACTTTTTGCAGACAACTGGCACATCTTCACAAAGGATAAATGGGTCCTAGACATTATCTCACAAGGATACAGATTCCATTTCCACACCTTGCCAAGGATAAAAGGAATGCCACACCTGCCACAAAATCAATGGGCAGAGGCACAAAAACAAATTACAGCTCTCATGGACATGAGAGCCATTCAACTGGAACCTACACAGGAGCAAGGCCAAGGATTTTACTCAAGCCTTTTTTTAGTCCCCAGAAAGGACAATGCTTGGAGACCCATTCTGGACCTTTCAATTTTAAACACCTTCTTGCAAGTACCCAAATTCAAGATGCTAACACTACAGCAGCTTATTCCCATGTTGGGCAAGAAAGCTTGGCTAGTAACGTTGGACCTCAAGGAGGCATATCTGCATGTCCCTATCAGACAAAATTGCAGAAGATACTTCCGTTTCATTGCAGGTTCAACCCATTACCAATTCTCTGCACTGCCCTTTGGCTTATCTACTGCACCCCAGGGTCTTCACAAAATGCCTGGCACCAATAATTGCATACTGCAGAGGAATTCAAATATACCCATACATGGACGACTGCCTCATCCAAGCAGAAAGCAAGGACATTCTCTTACAACACCTGGCTTTTGTAAAACATCTTCTAAGTTGCCTAGGGTACACAGTAAACGAAAAGAAATCAAAACTAGTGCCCTCACAAAATATGACATTCCTGGGTGCCAGCTTGAATACAACAGCCCAGATGGCTTATCTGACGCCAGACAAATAACTACAATTAACTCAGTACTTCAGAGCAATGGCAACAAAGACCCAACTCCCTGCAAGAAAAATTCTGCAAGCCTTGGGCTTCATGGCATCTTGCATACCACTAATACCATTTGCAAAACTGCATATGAGGAAATTACAATGGTACCTAAAAAGCGTATGGACTCAACACAGCCACAGCTTGGAAACAATGATACCTCTCATTCCCTGCCTTCAACAGGAGTTCCTATGGTGGTCACAGGCATGTCACCTCAACAAGGGTCAGCCTTTCACCTTACCCCCAGCCAGGCAAACTATGACAACAGATGCATCAGACTATGCCTGGGGGGGGGGGGGGGTACACATGGCAGGACGGTGCATTCGAGGCATATGGACTGCAGATCAAAGGAATCTGCACATCAGTCAAAAAGAAATGCTAGCTGTACAAAATGCTCTGACAGCCTTCAAGGACGTCTTGCATCCAGGACAGCTTATCATAAGAACAGACAACACCACAGTAATGTGGTACATAAACAAGCAAGGGGGTACACACTCCTACCCTCTATGCAGGCAAGCAATGACCTTGTGGAACACAGCACTGGCTTACCAAGTTCAATTAGAAGCCCAATTCTTGCCAGGAAAAAAGAACACATTGACAGACGACCTAAGCAGAAACATCATGGATCCCCACGAGTGGAAACTGGATCCACAAGTATTTGCAATGATAACTCAGAAATGGGGGCTCCCAGACATAGACCTATTTGCCAGCCCCCAAAACTATCAACTAACAAAATTTTGCACAAGGACGTTTCACCATCAAGCTTGGAAAGTGGACGCACTCTCATTCAGTTGGAAAATGCTGACAGTATATGCCTTTCCTCCATTACCGCCTTCTCACAAAGGTTCTGCTGAAAGTTAGGATGGAGAGACCCTGAATGATACTCATTGCACCAGACTGGCCATGCCAGCACTGGTACCCACTATTAAGGAATATGGCCCAGGGCCCACCATGGATTCTACCACAAATTACCCATCTGCTCACACAGCAAGACAATCCGATTCTGCACAGCCAACTCAAAACCTTAAACTTGGCTGCATGGCAAATCACCTAAGCAACCAGCCAGCTCCTCTCTCACAAGCTGTTATGGATGCTATTCTGGAGGCCAGGAGGCCCAGCACCAGGAAAGCCTACTCAGACAAATGGAAAAGGTTTTGCGCCTGGAACCAAGCTAAAGGCCAAAATACCCTTTAGCCTGACATACCTCAGATTTTGCAATATTTAACTGAGATGGTACACAAAGGGCTTTCTTTCTCATCTATTAAAATTCACGTCTCAGCTATTTCAGCTCACTACAACACGGATCCTCCCTTATTTTCACATCCACTCCTAAGGCAGTTTCTCAGAGGGGCCAAAAACATTAGGCCTCCCAGGAGAGCACCAACACCTACTTGGGACCTCAACTTTGTTCTGGAAAAACTTACGCTGCCTCCTTTTGAGCCAGCTTTCTTAGCTGACTTAAAGTTTATATCATGGAAGACTGCCCTGCTGCTAGCAATTACTTCAGCGAGAAGAGCTTCAGGCACTAATGGCAGTAGAGCCTTTCCTCATTTTTCATCAAGACAGAGTTTCTCTACGAACTAACCCCTCCTTTACGCCTAAGGTGGTATCCAGTGTGGCTCTAAATCAAACCATCCATTTACCCACCTTCTTTCCAAATCCACAGAACAAAGGAGAAAGACTCCTACATTCCTTGGACGTTCACAGGCAGCTATGTTACTACTTGGATAAAACTAAGGTTTTCAGAAAATCTGACCAGCTTTTTGTATCTTATGCTACAGCATCACAAGGAAAGGCCATCTCAAAACAGACCATTTCCAAATGGATAGGACATTGCATACGTTTTTGCTACACCCACCATGGAAAACCAGTTCCTGCTAGCATAAGGCCCCACTCTACCAGGGCAGCAGCTACATCTACAGCCTACCTCAGGGGGGTGCCAACCAAGGATATTCTGGAAGCTGCAACTTGGAGTTCAGTACACACCTTCACCAATTATTACCACTTTACTCTAAGACTAGAGCTCTTCACCACTGCAGTTTTGCAGGGCCTTCTAGCCTCCTCTAACCCTGTTTGACTCCACCACCCATCCTTAGCTTTGGGATTCTACCCAAGTGTGATGACTGCAGCAGGGTAACACGATGAACATAGTACAGTTTTGTACCTACCATAAATGTAGATGTTCGAGTGTATACCCTGCTGCAGTCCAGGTTACCCTCCCTCCGTACCCTCTGAACTTATCTCTACTGCACTCTGACGTCAGGGAAGAAGCGACAGCAACCGACACTGGACCAAGACTTTGGAATTCGGGCCGACTGCGGGACCGCCTGATGGCAGGATAGCCCAAGTGTGATGACTGCAGCAGGGTATACACTCTAACAGCTACATTTATGGTAGGTACAAAACTGTACTATTCTGATGCAGAGGACTCCATTCCCTCTGCTTCCCCTGCCGAGGATTTTTCTTGTGGGGAAACCTTACATACTCTAAGGGCGCAACTTAGAAAGCCAGGATTTTTCTGATTCAAAAAAGCTATTCCTGCTGTACTAGACATTGTTGATGATGCTTTCTCGGAATCTAGTTTGGCCCCTGATTCCCTGCCTCCTGCTCCCAGAAAACCTGACCGATACTACAGGGTCCCTGAGTCCCACAAATTCCTTTTCAAAAATCCTATTGCAGATCCAGAGACTATTTCACAGGGGCCCAAGGGCATTAAGACTTCTACTGCTAAAAATCCTACCCCTTCTGATAGACACTCCAGGGCGCTGGATAGATGGGGTAAGAAGGTTTACAGTTCTGCAGCCTTGGCCATTAGGGCTTTAAACTGCCGGTTTCATATGTTAAAATATCAGCAACATGTTATTGGACTGCTTTAACAGAAAATTATGTTGATTCCTGACTGTGTGGAACATTAAGAATTACAGGATTTAATGCATTCTGCCGAACAAGTTGGAAAACATTGCAGGGCTGCTGTTACTGGGTCTGTGCTCAGAAGGCACAGTCTGTGCCTGATCATGTTAAAGCTAAATTGTTAGATGCGCCTTTAAATCAGGACTGCCTGTTTGGCAACAAGGCTGAGAAAGTTCTTAAAAAGATGGAAGATAAAGCTAAATCTATGCAAACTGTTAAATATGTTTTTATTCGGTCAGCCTTCTAGATTTAGTAGGCACTGGCCCTCTAAGAATTGGTCCTTTCCAGCCCCTTCCAGGTCTTCTCAAGCCAAACCCAGACACAGCAAAACCCCAGGTTTCAGTCCCAGGGCCTCACAGAACTAAGCAGTGGGGAGCTTCCACTTCCAAGTCTGGGAATAGTAAGACTCCCTCCTATGGTAAACTGTCTCAGTGATTTCCTTTTAAAATTTCCAAGCACTTATCAACTGACTGCCCTTTTGGGGGGAAAGATTGCTCTTCATGCAAAGAATTGGGAACTCATTACCCAGGACAAATGGGTTTTAAATATAGTGTCCCAGGGATACCGATTTCACTTCCACACACTGCCAAAACCAAGTGGGGGGCCAGACCTACCCCCAAATCAGTGGGCAGAGGCCCAAAAACAAGTACTTTCCTTTTCTGGTACCAGTTGAATAGCACCCATGCTTAAGATAAAAAGGGACAAGGTTTCTACTCAAGACTTTTCCTGATACCCAGAAAAGACAATTCATGGCGTCATATCCTGGACCTGTCTACTCTAAACACCTTTTTGGAGATTCCAAAATTCAAGATGCTGACTCTTCACCATTTACTTCCTATGCTAGGCAAAGATGCCTGGTTGGCAACACTAGATTTAAAAGAAGCATACCTGCACATTCCAATCAGGGAATTTTGCAGAAGATACCTATGCTTCACAGCAGGCTACACACACTGTCAGTTCTCTGCACTGCCTTTGGCTTATCTACTGCGTCCAGGGTATTCACAAAGTGCCTAGCTCCAGTTATTGCATTTTGCAGGCAAGGAAATATTCAAGTATACCCACACCTGGACAATTATCTAATTCAGGCAGAAAGCCAGGACATACTTTTGAATCATCTGGCCTTTGTAAAAAGGGATGTTCGTCGTGTTACCCTGCTGCAGTCATCACACTTGGGTTATCCTGCCGTCAGGCGGTCCCGCAGTCAGCCTGAGTTCCAAAGTCTTGGTCCTGCGTCGGTTGCTGTCACTTCCTCCCTGACGTCTGCGCGCCAGGGGTATATAAGAGGCATCCAACTCCATTTTCTTCAGTCTTTCTTGCCGCGCGGTGCCTGAAGCAGTAGCATTTTGCAAGTGCCGGTCTGCCGACACCTGAGATTTTCGAATCAAATTTCAGTCCGAAGTCTTCAATAAAGCTAGGTACCCCGTTGGGGAACCTTTTCTTGCCTCAGTCCGATGTCAGAAAAAGTTAACAATTGCATTTCCTGTGGGAAGCAAATACCTCATAAGGACTTCCATTCTTGTTGTATTCCTTGCCTAGGCCCAGACCACGACGTCACAGGTTGTTGGTTTTGTGCTAGGTTTAATAAACGAACTATCAAACGCCATTTTGACTTCGCACGGCATTACTTTGTGAGGAAAATTAGCACTTTTTGCAGACAACTGGCACATCATCACAAAAGACAAATGGGTCCTAAATATTGTCTCACAAGGATACAGCTTCCACTTTCATACCTTGCCAAGGATAAAAGGAATGCCAAACTTGCCACCAAATCAATGGGCAGAGGCACAAAAACAAATTACAGCTCTCCTGGACATGAGAGCCATTCAACAGGTACCTACACAGGAGCAAGGACAAGGATTTTACTCGACTCTTTCTAGTCCCCATGCATCAGACTATGCCTGGGGAGCACACATGGCAGGACAGTGCATTCAGGGCAAATGGACTACAAATCAAAGGCATCTGCATATCAATCAAAAGGAAATGCTAACCGTGCAGAATGCCCTAACAGCTTTCAAGGACCTCTTACACCCAGGGAGACCCATTCTGGATCTTTCAATTCTGAACACCTATCTGCAAGTACCAAAATTCAAGATGCTAACACTGCAGCAGCTTCTTCCTATGCTGGGCAAGAAGGCTTGGCTAGTAATGTTGGACCTCAACATTGCATGTCCCTATCCGACAAAATTGCAGAAGATACCTCCGCTTCATTGCAGGTTCAACCCATTATCAATTCTCTGCACTGCCCTTTGGCTTATCTACTGCGCCCAGGGTCTTCACAAAATGCCTGGCACCAGTAATTGCCTACTGCAGACAGAGGAATTCAAATATACCCATACCTGGACGACTGCCTTATTCAAGCAGAAAGCAAGGACATTCTTTTAAAACATCTGGCATTTGTCAAACACCTAAGTTGCCTAGGGTACACAGTAAACGAAAAGAAATCAAAACTAGTGCCCTCACAAAACATAATATTCCTGGGTGCCAGCTTGAATACAGCGGCCCAAATGGCTTATCTCACACCAGACAAACAATTACAACTGACTGAATACTTCAGATAATGGCAACAAAGACCCAACTCCCTGCAAGAAAAATTCTGCAGGCCTTTGGATTCATGGCGTCTTGCATTCTACTAATACCATTTGCAAAACTGCATATGAGGAAATTACAAATGGTACCTGAAAAGCGTATGGACTCGGCACAGCCACAGCTTGGAAACAATGATACCACTCATTCCCTGCCTTCAACAGGAGTTTCTATGGTGGGCACAGGCATGTCACCTCAACAAGGGTCAGCCTTTCACATTACCCACAGCCAGGCAAACTATGACAACAGATGCATCGGACTATGCCTGGGGAGCACACATGGCAGGACAGTGCATTCAGGGCAAATGGACTACAAATCAAAGGCATCTGCATATCAATCAAAAGGAAATGCTAACCGTACAGAATGCCCTAACAGCTTTCAAGGACCTCTTACACCCAGGACAACTAATAGTAAAGACTGACAATACCACAGTAATGTGGTACATCAACAAGCAAGAGGGCACACATTCCTACCCTCTATGCAGACAAGCAATGACCTTGTGGAACATGGCACTGTCTTACCAAGTTCAACTACAAGCACAATTCCTGCCAGGAAAGAAAAACACATTGGCAGATGACCTAAGCAGAAACATCATGGATCCCCACGAGTGGAAACTGGATCCACAAGTATTTGCAATGATAACTCAAAAATGTTGCCTCCCAGACATAGATCTGTTTGCCAACCCCCAAAACTACCAAGTACAAAAATTTTGTACAAGGACATTCCACCCACAAGTTTGGAAAGTGGACGCCCTCTCATTCAGTTGGAAAACATTAACAGTGTATGCCTTTCCTTCACTACCTCTTCTAGCAAAGGTGCTGTCAGATTGGAGAGGCCTCAAATGATACTCATTGCACCAGACGGGCCATGTTCTTTAGAATTGGGTACCAGCGCTGGCGTGGCCAAAGGCCCACCATGGATTTTACCACAAATTCCTCACCTGCTCACCCAGCGAGACGATCAAATTCTACACAGCCAGCTCAAGACTTTAAATCTGGCTGCATGGCAAATTACCTAAACAATCAACCAACACCTCTATCCAAAGCTGTTATGGATGTCATTCTGGAGGACAGGAGGCCCAGCACCAGGAAAACCTATTCAGACAAATGGAAAAGATTTTGCGCCTGGAACCAGGCTAAAGGCCAAAATCCCCTTGATCCAAACATGCCTCAGACTCTACAATATTTAACTGAGATGTTGCACAACGGACTTTCCTTTTCATCTATTAAGATCCATGCCTCAGCAATTTCAGCTCATTACAACACGGATCCTCCTTTATTTTCACATCCACTCCTAAGACAGTACCTCAGAGGGGCTAAGAACATAAGACCGCCCAGGAGAGCACCAACACCTACTTGGGATCTCACCTTTGTTCTGGAAAAACTTACACTGCCACCCTTTGAACCAGCTTTCTCTGCTGGTTTATAGTTTTTTTCATGGAAAACTGCTCTGCTGCTAGCAATAACTTCAGCTAGAAGAGTCTCAGAGCTACAGGCACTAATGGCAGTGGAGCCTTTCCTCATTTTTCATCAAGACAGAGTCTCTCTGCGAACTAACCCTTCCTTTATGCCAAAGGTGGTATCCAGTCTGGCCCTAAACCAAACCATTCATTTGCCTACCTTTTTCCCAAATCCCCAGAACAAAGGAGAGACTCCTGCAGTCTTCGGACATTCACAGAAAATTACGTTACTACTTGGATAAAACTATCTCAAAACAGACCATTTCTAAATGGATAGGACATTGCATACGTTTCTGCTACACGCATCATTGGAAACCGGTACCTGCTAGCATTAGGCCCCACTCCACCAGGGCTACAGCTACATCAGCAGCCTTTCTCAGGGGGGTGCCAACCAAGGATATTCTGGAAGCTACAACTTGGAGTTCAGTGCACACCTTCACTAAACACGATCACTTACCTCTATATTCTTAGACTAGAGCTGGCTTTGCCACTGCAGTTTTTCGGGGCCTACTGGCTTCTTCTAACCCTGTTTAACTCCACCACCCATCCTTAGTTTTGGGATTCTACCCAAGTCTGATGACTGCAGCAGGGTAACACGATGAACATAGTACAGTTTTGTACCCACCATAAATGTAGATGTTCGAGTGTATACCCTGCTGCAGTCCAGCTTACCCTCCCTCCATCCCCTCTGAACTAGCTGGACTTATCTATTCCTTTCTATCCTATACAACCTCTGTGGTGTATTGGCTTGTGAGTGAAAGTATTGGTTTACTTACTTATACATACATATTTTTATATAGCAACATGTATTGCCTACCAATTGGGGGCACCTGACATCTGGGGCAAGAAAAACTGAAGAAAATGGCGTCTGATGCCTCTTATATACCCCCTGGCGCGCAGACATCAGGGAGGAAGCGACAGCAACCGACGCCGGACCAAGACTTTGGAACTCAGGCCGACTGCGGGACCGCCTGACGGCAGGATAACCCAAGTGTGATGACTGCAGCAGGGTGAACACTCGAACATCTACATTTATGGTAGGTACAAAACTGTACTTTCTAACTTGTCTGGGATACACCATAAACGAAAATAAATCACACCTGGTACTCTGTCAACAAATTATATTCCTGGGAGCAAGCTTGAATACAACTTCCCATATGGCTTACCTCACGCCAGAAAAGCAAATTCATTTGACAACCTACTTCAAACAAGTGGCCACAAAAACCCTGCTATCTGCAAGACAAATACTGCAAGCCTTGGGGTTCATGGCCTATGGCCTCCTGCATTCTTTTAATTCCATATGCACGACTGCATATGAGGAAACTACAGTGGTATCTAAAAAGCCTATGGTGTCAACATTCTTAAGACCTAGAAACAATGATTCCTATAATACCTGGCCTACGCCTAGAGTTCCTTTGGTGTGCAGAGGCCTCCTACAAAAACAAGGGACTACCTTTCACACCACCCCCGGCCGCCCAAACCCTAACGGATGCATCAGACTATGCATGGGGGGCTCACCTGGCAGGGAAGTGCATTCACGGCAAATGGAACCCAAGTGAAGTGCACCTGCATATCAATCAAAAAGAAATGTTAGCTGTACAGAATGCTTTGACAGCCTTCAAGGACCACATTCTTGCAGGACAACTAATGGTAAAGATGGGCAACACCACTGTTATGTGGTACATAAACAAGCAGGGGGGTACACATTCTTCCTCCCTCTGCAGACTAGCCATGGCATTATGGAACACAGCCTTGAGCTACCAAGTGCACCTACAAGCTCAATTCCTGCCAGAAGATTTAAATACACTGGAAGACGGACTAAGCAGAAACCTCATGGACCCACACGAGTGGAAACTGGAACCAAGGATTTTCAACATGTTGACATGCAAATGGGGGAGCCCAGATATAGACCTGTTTTCCTCTCCCTAGAACTACCATTTTGACACAGTTTGCGCAAGGACTCCCCACAAACAAGCCTGGAAAGTGGATGCTCTGTCCTTCAGCTGGAAAAACCTATCAGTCTATGCCTTCCCCCCTCTGCTCTCCAGTGTACTACTAAAAATCAAACAGGACAAGCCAAGGATGATTTTGATTGCTCCAGACTGGCCGCGCCAACACTGGTACCCCCTCCTGCGCAGTGTGTCACGGTTATCTCCATGGCACCTGACTCAGACTCCTTCCCTGCTGTCTCAGCAGGAAAACCAGATTCTGCACCATCAGCTTCCATCACTGAACCTTGCAGCCTGGCTAATTAGTTAATTTCTCCTTTACCATCCCTCAGCAAACCTGTGATGTATATCATTTTAGAGGCAAGGAGGACTAGTACTAGAAAATCTTATGCTGAAAAATGGAAAAGATTCTGTGCTGAAAAATGGAAACGATTCTGTGCCTGGTACCAATCTCAAGGGATGAGCACAGCAACGCCCAATTTACTTCAGATTTTACGATACTTAACTGAGATGCTTCACAAGGGCCTGTCTTTTTTTCCTCCATTAAAATCCATGCCTCAGCCATTTCAGCTCATTATAACACAACCTCCCCTCTTCTCTCATCCACTGCTCAAGCAAGTCCTCAGAGGGGCCAAAAATTTAGAGCTCCAACCCCAGCCTGGGACCTTAACTTTTGTCTTGGAGAAACTCACTCTACCTCCTTTCGAGACAGCTGCTACTGCAGACTTAAAATTTCTTTCTTGGAAAACAGCTTTCCTTTTAGCAATCACTTCAGCTAGAAGGGTATCTGAATTACAGGCCCTTATGGCAGTGGAGCCTTTCATCATCTTTCATGCGGACAGAGTATCCCTCAAAACCAATCCATCCTTCATGCCCAAGGTGGTATCCAGTGTGGCTCTTTATCAGTCCATTCATTTGCCAACCTTCTTTACCAATCCATAGAATAAAGGGGAACGGATACTGTATTCCTTAAATGTGCACAGACAAATTAGATTATTCTTGGACAGGACTAAACTTCCAAAGGAAATCTGAACAACTGCTGGTGGCATTTGCTGCAGGTGCAGAGGGGAAGGCTATTTCAAAGCAAACCATTTCTAAATGGATAAGCCATTGCATTCATTTCTGCTATAAGCACCATGGAAAACCTATCCCCCAGGAGTTCAGACTTCACTCCACCAGGGCTGCATCTACCTCTGCAGCCTTTCTCAAAGGCGTCCCTACCAGGGACATCCTAGAAACTACTACCTGGAGTTCTGCACATACTTTCACCAAGCATTATAATTTGCCAGTTTTCTATAAATCCAGAGCTGGCTTTGCCACTGCAGTCTTGCAGGGCCTTATAGCTGGCCCTAATGCTTTCTAAATTCCTCCTCCCATCCATAGCTTTGGGAATCTACCCAAATGTAATGACTGCAACAGTGAAATACGAAGAACATAGTACAGCTGTGTACACTTACCATAAATGTAGATGTTAGAGTGTATTCACTGTTGCAGTCCTGGTTACCCTCCCTCCAGCCCCTTAACTTCTTTTGGCTATACCTCTACTTTCCTTTACTATGCTTAAAAGCCTTTTTGGTCTATTTGCTTTTTTGTTGGAAGTATATCTTTGTGCTTTTATGTTTAATTGCTTCCCATTAGGGGCGCACCTGACATCTGGGGCAAGAAAAACTGATGTAATGGCGTTGGCTGCATATTTTATACCTCTGACGACCTGATGTCATGGAAGAGGGGACAGCAACTGATGCAGGACCCAAGACCTTGTTAATCAGGTCGACTGAGGGCTACCTGCAAGCAGATAACCCAAATGTAATGACTGCAACAGTGAATACACTGTACTTTTTAAATATAGTTTCCCCAAGGATACAGATTTCACTTCCACACGTTACCAACCCCAAACGGTTGGCCAGATATACCCCCAAATCAGTGGGCAGAGGCTCAAAAGCAAGTACTCTCTCTCTTAAACATAAACATAAAGGCTATTCAAACTGTACCAGAAGAGGAAAAGGGACAAGGTTTCTACTCGAGACTTTTCCTGGTACCCAGAAAAGACAACTCATGGCGTCCTATCCTGCACCTTTCTAACACCTTTTTGGTGATTCCAAAATTCAAGATGCTAACTCTTCACTTGTTTTCTATGCTAGGCAAAGATGCCTGGTTGGCAACACTGGATTTAAAGGAAGCCTACCTGCACATCCCAATCTGGGAATCTTGCAGAAGATACCTACACTTCAAAGCAGGCAACATGCACTATCAGTTCTCTGCACTGCCCTTTGTGAATACCCTGGGCACAGTAGTAAGCCAAAGTGCCTAGCTCCAGTCATTGCATTTTGCAGGCAAAGAAATATTCAAATATACCCATACCTGGACGATTGTCTAATTCAGGCAGAAAGCCAGGACACACTTTTGAATCATCTAGCATTTGTACAAAAGGTGCTAACTTGTCTGGGGTACATCATAAATGAAAATAAATCCCATCTGGTACCCTGTCAAGAAATTATATTCCTGGGAGCAAGCTTGAACACAACTTCCCAGATGGCTTTCCTCACGCCAGAGAAACAAATTCATTTGACAACTTACTTCAAACTGGTGGCCACAAAAACCCTTCTATCTGCAAGGGAAATACTGCAAGCCTTGGGGATGTTCATCGTGCATACAGCTGCAGTAATCACAGATGGGTTTTCAGCCGTCAGGCGGTCCCTCGGTCGGCCGAATTCCAAAGTCTTGGTCCGGCGTCGGTTGTCGTCGCTTACTCTTCTGACGTAAGGAAGGCCAGAGTATATAAGACACAGCCGACGCCATGTTCTTCAGTCTTTTTTGCCGCGCGGTGCCCGAAGCAGAAGCAGTTTGCAAGTTCCTGTCGGCCAGCTCCTGAATTACGAAAAAATTGGAACCGAAGTCTTCTTTAAAGCTAAGTACCCCGTTGGGGAAACTTTTCTTGCCTCAGACCGATGTCAGAAAAAGTTAATTGTATTTCTTGTGGGAAGCAAATACCGCATAAGGATTTCCATTCCCTTTGCATACCTTGTTTGGGCCCAGACCACGACGTCTCGGGCTGTCGCTTTTGCGCTACCTTCAATAACGCACTATCAAGCGTCGGGCGGAGTTAAGCCCAACACTACTTTGGTAAAGCTTTTGATTATAAAATGTCGCCGGACACTCTGACTACCGTTTTGTCCAAAAGCAGGAAAAGGACCGACACGAGACCAGCGGTCCCGCCAAAACAGGCTACGTGGTCGGTTCTCAGCGAGATGCCTTTGCAGTCCCTGACTACCGACGACACTCCTTTGGCGGTGTCCTCTGTACCCGAGACCGCTGGGTCCTCGGCCCTTTCCCAGACTACAACCGAAGCCCCTGCTAATGTCGAGCCTACTAATGTGGACAGGTCCACCTCCACCCATGGTGTATTTAGGCCTTCATCTTCTTTTTCTATAAAGGCTTTTACTAAATCCAAAGCAGCCAGGCATCCCACGAGGCCTGTTGCACAGGGCCCATCTCCTGGACCCATGCCTAAGAAACAGATGCTTAAAATGGCTGAGGATTTAATTACTCTTATCAGAGGTTCTCAGCCCCCTCCTGACAAGAGACCCAAAGTGGAGGAAGAATCTCCCTCTTCTGATCGGGGATCCATTTTATCAGAACATTCTGATGCAGAGGAACACTCTTACTCCCCTTTTGAGGATTCAGATGCAGAACAGTCCATTCCTTCTGTATCACCTCCAGAGGATTTTTCTTTTGGGGAAACCTTGCACACTTTGAGGGAACACTTCCATTGGGAAGGCCAAGACTTTTCAGATTCCAAGAAAAGACTTAGGGAATTTCTTTGGTTACCTCAGCACAGACCTCTGGCTATACCCCCTGTTTTGGATGTACTGGATGATGTCTATTCGGAGGCTTGCCTTAACCCTGATTCTCTGCCTCCTGCACCAGTAAAACCTGATAGGTATTACAGAGTACCCAGCTCTCATCAATTTCTCTACAAAGGCCATAATGCTGACCCTGAAACCATTTCACAAGGTCCTAAGGGATTAAAGGCCTCCACTGCCAAGAATCCGCTCCCTGCAGAAAGGGAATCCAGATCTCTAGAAAGGTGGGGTAAAAAGGTATATACCTCGGCCACCCTAGCCATGAGGGCCTTAAACTGTCAGTTTCATATGATCAAATATCAACAGTACCTGTTATCACAATTAAGGAACAAAATGTCTCAACCTGAACAACCAGATTTGGTTACAGGATACGATGCATAGTGCGGAGCAAGTGGGTAAACACACCTTACAATGTGGTTATGATGCCCTAGAGGCTTCCAGTAGAGCGGCTGCTACAGGATCAGTCATTCGCAGACATGCCTGGCTTAGGGAACAAAATTTACCTGATCATGTGAAAGCTAAACTTCTTGATGGTCCTTTACAAAAGGATGTACTATTTGGTACTAATGCTGAGGAGATACTACGGAAAATGGAAGAAAAAGCCAAATCTATGCAAACTGTCAAGGCTTTCTTACAAGTCCAACCACCACGTTTTAGCAGAAATTGGCCTTCAAAAAACTGGTCCTTTCCAGCCACTGACAAGCTCCAAAGAGGTAGATACAGACGCGCAAGGGGCAGAGGGCAATCACAAGGATCATATAGAGGCAGACAATGGCAATCTCCAGCACCAAGAGGTGGTGAAGACAGTGCACAACAATACAGGAAGCAAACCCAATGACTCCCTCATTTCCATGCCAAGCAAGTCTCAGCTGGCAGCACCTTTGGGAGGGAAACTAGCATTATTTGCAAGCAATTGGCATATAGTCACAACAGACAAATGGATACTGGACATTATAAACAGAGGCTACAAATTTCAATTTCACACTCTTCCAAAAATGAGAGGCATGCCAAACCTGCCACAAAATCAAAGGGCAGAGGCACAACTGCAAATTTCAAAGCTCCTAAACATGAGAGCTATACAAAAGGTACCTACACACCAACAAGGTCAAGGTTTTTATTCAAGGCTTTTTCTGGTACCAAGAAAAGGAACCAACTGGAGACCCATTTTGGACTTATCCATCCTAAACACATTCCTACTCGTACCAAAATTCAAGATGCTCACATTACAGCAACTTCTTCCCATGCTGGGCAAGGAGTTTTGGCTGGTAACATTGGACCTCAAGGAGGCATACCTGCATGTCCCAATCGGACAAAGCTGCAGAAGATACCTCAGATTTCTTGCAGGTTCAATCCACTATCAATTCTCTGCATTGCCCTTTGGCTTATCTACTGCGCCCAGAGTATTCACAAAGTGCCTGGCATCAGTGATTGCCTACTGCAGACTTCAAGGGATACAAATTTTACCCTTATCTGGACGACTGCCTGATCCAAGCGGACAGCAAACGCATACTACTGGAACATCTGGCATATGTGACACGGTTACTGCTTTCTCTGGGCTATACCATCAACAAGGAGAAATCAAGGCTAACACCATCTCAGAAACTAACCTTCCTGGGTGCCAACTTGGATACAAATACCCAGATGGGATATCTTACGCCAGAAAAACAAGGGCAACTATCTCAGTACTTCGAAACACTAGCAAAAAGTACCAGGCTTACTGCAAGGAAAATCCTGCAGGCTCTGGGATTCATGGCATCTTGCATTCTTCTAATCCCATGTGCAAAGCTGCATATGAGGAAACTTCAATGGTACCTAAAAAATCTATGGTCTCAACACAGTCACAGTTTGGAAGCAATTATACCAATAATTCCATGTTTGCAAAAGGAATTTCTATGGTGGGCCCAAGCATGTCAAGTAAACACAGGCCTTCCATTCTGCAAGCCTCAAGCAAAACAAGTCATAACCATAGACGCCTCAGATTACGCCTGGGGGGCGCACATGAAGGACCGGTGCATTCAGGGCAGATGGTCCCAAAAGGAAAAGCACCTTCACATCAATCAAAAAGAAATGCTAGCAGTAATAAATGCAATTACAGCTTTCAAGGACTTCCTGCATCCAGGACAATTACTGATAAAAACAGACAACACCACAGTAATGTGGTACATAAACAAACAAGGAGGAACACATTCATACCCCTTGTGCAGACTAGCCATGACTCTCTGGAACTTGGCTCTGGAAAGACAAATCGAACTTCAAGCACAGTACTTGCCAGGACTGGAAAACACACTGGCAGACACTCTAAGCAGAAATATGACAGATCCACACGAATGGAAGTTACATCCTCAGGTGTTTACAGAGATAATCCAAGCATGGGGGAGGCCAGACATAGATCTTTTTGCCTCCCACAGGAACCATCAACTGAAAAAGTTTTGTTCAAGGACCTATCATCCAAAGGCCTGGAAAGTGGATGCCCTTTCATTCAGTTGGACAGCATGGACAGTTTATGCATTCCCACCTCTGCCTCTTCTGCCCAAGGTGCTTTTGAAAGCAAGAACAGACAAACCGAGGATGATACTGATTGCTCCAGATTGGCCAAGGCAACACTGGTATCCACTCCTGAGGAGCCTAACACATACTCCTCCCTGGTCCCTGCCTCTAATGCCTCTTCTACTGACTCAGAACAGCTACAAAACTCTTCAGTCAGCTGAAAACACTCAACCTCGCTGCATGGAAAATTCCTTGACACCACAGCAGTCCCTACTCTCCAAGGAGGTGCAGGATGTCATCTTGGAGGCCAGAAGACCATCTACTAGAAAAGCTTACTCCGCAAAATGGAAGCGGTTTTGCTGTTGGAATGAGAAAAGAGGCCAGGACCCTAGAAAATTGAACTTGCCTCAGGTTTTACAGTACCTAGCTGAACTGCTGAATAGTGGACTTTCATTTTCTTCCATAAAAATACATGCTTCAGCCATTTCTGCAGAATTTAACATGGATCCTCCTTTATTCTCTCACCCACTCTTACGACAGTTCCTCAGAGGGGCTAAGAATATAAGACCTCCAAGGAAGCAACCAATACCAGCCTGGGACCTTAACTACATACTAGAAAAATTAACATTGCCTCCCTTTGAACCTGCTGCTTCAACAGATCTGCAGTATTTTTCCTGGAAAACAGCTTTCCTTCTGGCCATCACTTCAGCTCGTAGGGTTTCTGAACTACAGGCCCTCATGGCGGTGCAGCCCTTCCTCATCTTCCATCAGGACAGGGCTTCCCTTCGTACCAACCCATCCTTTATGCCAAAAGTGGTTTCCAGGGTAGCCTTAAATCAAGCCATACACCTACCTACCTTTTATCCTAACCCTCAAAACAAAGGGGAGAGGCTGCGTCACTCTTTAGACATCCATAGGCAGCTACGTTACTATTTGGACAGAACAAAGTCCTTCAGGAAATCAGAACAACTTTTTGTGTCCTATTCCGTAGGGGTTCAAGGGAAACCAGTTACCAAACAGACCATTTCCAAGTGGATTGGCCACTGCATACGGTTTTGTTATTCCTATCATGGGAAATCTGTCCCTACTGGTATCAGATCTCACTCCACCAGGGCCACAGCCACCTCTACAGCCTTCCTCAGAGGTGTTCCTACTAAGGATATTTTGGAGGCAGCCACTTGGAGTTCTGTACATACCTTCACAAAACACTACCACCTGCCCTTATATTCCAGGACAAGAGCAGGCTTTGCCACTGCTGTTTTGCAGGGCATTCTGGCTCAACCCAGTTCCTCATAGTACCTACCACCCTATGCATAGCTTTGGGACTCTACCCATCTGTGATTACTGCAGCTGTATGCACGATGAACATAGTACAGTTTTGTACCTACCATAAATGTAGATGTTCGAGTGCTAATACAGCTGCAGTACAGGTTTCCCTCCCTCCTTCCCCACTTGGTAAAGGCATGGGGCCTAACGACCTCTTCATACCACCTGACTGGGTTATCCTGCTATGTTTTATTTGCTTGCTTACACTGATTTTGCATTACTTGGCATTGCTTGCATATGTAGATAAGCCTTATTTATGTATTGCCTTCCTTTTGGGGGCACCTGGCATCTGGGGCAAGAAAGACTGAAGAACATGGCGTCGGCTGTGTCTTATATACTCTGGCCTTCCTTACGTCAGAAGAGTAAGCGACGACAACCGACGCCGGACCAAGACTTTGGAATTCGGCCGACCGAGGGACCGCCTGACTGCTGAAAACCCATCTGTGATTACTGCAGCTGTATTAGCACTCGAACATCTACATTTATGGTAGGTACAAAACTGTACTTTCATGGCCTCCTGCATTCTACTAATTCCATATGCAAGACTGCAGATGACAAAACTACAATAGTATCTAGAAAGCCTATGGTGGCAACATTCTCAGGATCTAGAAGCATTGATTCCTATCATACCTTGCCTACGGCTAGAATTCCTTTGGTGTGCAGAAGCCTGCCGCCAAAACAAGGGACTACCATTCACTCTACCCCCTGCCACCCAAACCCTAACAGACCCATCAGACTATGCATGGGGGGCTCACCTGGCAAGGAAATGTATTCAGGGCAAATGGAACCCAAGTCAAATGCACCTGCATATCAATCAAAAAGAAATGTTAGCTGTACAGAATGCTCTGACAGCCTTCAAGGACCACATTCTTCCAGGACAATTGATGGTAAAGACAGAGAACACCGCTGTTATGTGGTACATAAACAAGCAGTGGGGTACCCATCCTTACCCCCTCTGCAGACTAGCCATGGCTCTGTGGAACACAGCCGAGCTACCAAGTGCATCTACAGGCTCAGTTCCTGCCAGGAAAACTAAATACACTAGCAGACGAACTAAGCAGAAATCTCATGGACCCACACGAGTGGAAACTGGAACCAAAGATTTTCAACATGTTGATAAGCAAATGGGGGAGCCCAGATATAGACATGTTTGCCTCCCCCCAGAACTACCAATTGGACAAATTCTGCACAAGGACTCCCCACAAACAAGCTTGGAAAGTGGATGCTCTGTCCTTAAGCTGGAAAAATCTATAAATTTATGCCTTTCCTCCTCTGCCTCTCCTCTCCAAACTACTACCAAAAATAAAACAGGACAAACCAAGGATGATACTGATTGCACCAGACTGGCCACACCAACACTGGTACCTCTCTTGCACAGTGTATCACTGCTAGACTCATGGCACCTGCCTCAGACCCCTACCCTGCTGTCTCAGCAGGAGAGCCAGATTCTACACCCCTAGCTTCAAACCCTGCACCTGACAGTCTGGCTAATTACCTAATCTCTCCGTTGCCATCCTTCACTAAACAAATGTTTAATGTCATTTTGGAGGCAAGGAGGCCTAGTACTAGAAAATCTTATGCTGAAAAATGGAAAAGATTCTGTGCCGGGAACCACACTCAAGGGATGGCCACAGCAGCGCCCAATTTACCTCAAGATTCTTCAATACTTAACAGATGTTTCACAAGGGCCTTACATTTTCCTCCATCAAAAATTCATGCCTCAGCCATTTCAGCTCCTTACAACACAGAACCACTCCTTTTTTTTCTCACCCACTTTTTTTTTCTCACACACTGCTCAAGGAGATGTTCATTGTGTTTCACTACTGCAGTCATTACACTTGGGTTATCCTGCTGGCAGGCTACCCGCAGTTGGCCTGAATTCTAAAGTCCTGGTCCGGCGTCGGTTGCTGTTTGCCTCTTCCCTGACGTCAGTGCACCAGGGGTATATAAGATGCAGCCGACGCCATTTTCTTCAGTCTTTCTTGCCGCGCGGTGCCCGAAGCAAAAGCAGTTCGCAAGTGCTGGTCGGCCGACTCCTGAGATTTTCGAAATTGAATTTCAGAACCAAAGTCTTCAATAAAGCTAAGTACCGTGTTGGGGAAACTTTTTTCTTGCTCCAGACCAATGTCAGTAAAAGTTAACAATTATATTTCTTGTGGGAAGCAAATACCTCATAAGGATTTTCACTCTTACTGTATTCCTTGCCCTAGGCCCTGACCACGACGTTGCTAGTTGTCGGTTTTGCGCTAGATTCAACCAACACACTATTAAGCATCGGTTTGATTTTGCTTTACATTACTTTGGCCAAAGGTTTAACTACATAATGCCGTCAGAACAACCGACGACCGGAATTCATAAAAAACGCAAAGACAAAAGGACAGGCATCCGAGGTCCAAAACAGACGAAGCCTCTTCTAGGCCAGTCGCCTGTTCGCTGGTTCTCAGTGAGGTGCTTTCGCAGCCCCTGACACCCACTACCTCAGAGCCACAGGCCGCCTCAGCCTCCCAAGTGGAGACAACTAGCTTTCTGGAAACTCAAGGTATTGGGCCTATGGAAACAATTCCCTCAGATGGTCTGGAGCCGCTGAGCAGGCATCGGCTTCTGAGGGTGTTTTCAGACCTACACAGCTTACTATCAATTCCACTTCAGCAGCCAAGTCAAAGTCTAAAACACCACTAAAAACAAAGAAACAGGTACAGCATTCTCCTGGACAGTCATCCATGCCAAATAAACAGATGCTTAAAATGGCCAAGGACCTAATTACTTTGATCAGGGGTTCCCACCCCCCCCCCCTCCTGATAAAAGGCCTAGGCAAGACACTGACTATGACTCCTCTGACCAGGTCTCTATTTCCTCTGATTCCTCTTCAGAACAGGGATATTCTCCTCCTCCCTATGAGGACTCTGATGCTGAAGAATCAATCCCTTCAGCCTCCCCTCCTGAGGATTACTATTTTTGGGGAAACCTTGCACACCATGAGGGAGCATTTCCATTGGGAGAGCCAGGATTATTCAGAATCCAAGAAAAGGCTCGGGGACTTTCTTTTACTGCCTCAGCACAGGCCCCTTGCTATCCCTCCTGTACTAGATATTGTTGATGATGTCTTTTCTGAATCCAGTTTGTCTCCTGATTCTTTACCCCCTGCACCAGTCAAGCCAGATAGGTACTACAGGGTCCCAGACTCTCATAAATTTCTTTATAAAAACTCTGCTGCTGACCCAGAAACAATTTCTCAGGGTCCCAAAGGGGTCAAGGCTTGCACTGCAAAAAACCCTGTTCCCTCTGATAGGGATTCTAGAGCACTGGATAGATGAGGGAAAAAAGTTCACACTTCTGCTACTTTAGCTGTAAGGGCTTTAAACTGCCAGTTTCACATGCTTAAATATCAACAATACCTAATGTCTTTGCTAAAACAGAAAGTGCTTACAAGCTCAGAATGTCCTGACAATAAGGAAATGCAGGATTTATTGCGTGCAGCTGAACAAGTGGGAAAGCATCCTCTGCAATGTGGTTTTGATTCATTAGAGGCTTCTTGCAGAGCTGCAGTTACAGGCTCTATCATTCGAAGGCATGCTTGGTTAAAAGAACAAAGTTTACCTGTTCATGTTAAAGCAAAATTACTGGATGCTCCACTACAGCATGATTCTTTGTTTGGTGTTAAGGCAGAAGAGGTGTTAAAGAAAATGGAGGATAAAGCAAAATCAATGTAGACAGTAAAGGATTTCTTACAGGTTCAGCCACCTAGATTTAGCAGGAACTGACCTTCAAAAAATTATTCCTTCCAGCGTCAGACAGGCAACAGAGAGGCAGATACAGATGGCAGAGAGGCAGATCTCAGCCCCAAGGCTCATACAGACCTAAACAATGGGGTGCTTCAGTCCCCAAAGGCGGAGATGACAAATCACAACCTTATAGGAAAGTCCCAATGACTTCCCGCTACAAATGCCAAGCACTTTCCTTTTGGCAGTCCCCTTAGGGGGAAAACTAGCACTTTTCTCACAAAATTGGCACATGATCACCCAGGACAAATGGGTTCTGAATATTGTTCCTCAGGGTTACAGGTTCCACTTTCACACCCTACCAAGGCCAAAAGGTATGCCAGACCTGCCACAAAATCAATGGGCAGAGGCACAAAAACAAATTTCTGCTCTCATGGACATGAGAGCTATTCAAATAGTACCACAGCAAGAACAAGGGCAAGGATTTTACTCAAGACTTTTCTTGGTACCCAGAAAGGACAAAGCCTGGAGACCAATACTGGACCTGTCAATTCTGAATACTTTCCTGGATGTTCCAAAATTCAAAACGTTGACACTGCAGCAACTTCTTCCCATGCTGGGCAAGAAGGCTTGGCTAGTTACTTTGGACCTCAGAGGCATACCTGCATGTCCCAATCAGACAATCTTGCAGAAATTACCTCAGATTCATAGCTGGCTCAAAACATTACCAATTATCTGCACTGCCCTTTGGCTTATCTACTGCGCCCAGGGTCTTCACAAAATGCCTGGCACCACTACTTGGACGACTGCCTTATTGAAGCAGGGAGCAAGGACATTCTACTAAAGCATCTGGCATTTGTAAAAAGATTACTAATTTTGCCTAGGGTACACAGTAAACTAAAAGAAATCAAAACTAGTGCCCTCTCAAGAGATAATATTCCTGGGTGCAAGCTTAAATACAACTGCCCAGATGGCTTCTCTCATGCCAGACAAGCAAAGGCAACTGACTCATTACTTTCAAATGATGGCAACAAAGACCCAGCTACCTGCAAGAAGAATTCTGCAGGCTTTGGGCTTCATGGCATTCTGCATCCTGCTAATTCCATATGCAAGACTGCATATGAGGAAGCTACAGTGGTATCTAAAAAGTGTTTGGACTCAGCATTGCCACAGCCTGGAAATAATAACTCTTATTCCCTGCCTGCAACAGGAGTTTCGATGGTGGGCCCTGGTCTGTCACCACAACAAGGGACAGCCTTTCACTTTACCCACAGCCAGGCAGACAATGACAACAGATTCATCGGATTATGCCTGGGGGGCACACATGGCAGGAAAATGTATTCAGTGCAAGTGGCCCACGGACCAAATGCATCTTCACATCAATCAAAAAGAGATGCTAGCTGTACAGAATGCCCTGACAGCCTTCAAGGATCTACTACATCCAGGACAACTATTACTAAAGACAGACAATACTACAGTTATGTGGTACATAAACAAGCAAGTGGGCACACATTCCTACCCCCTCTGCAGGCAAGCCTTGACTTTGTGGAACACATCACTGTCCTACCAAGTACATCTACAGGCACATTTCCTGCCAGGAAAGAAAAATACTCTGGCAGACGAACTAAGCAGAAATCTCATGGACCCTCACGAGTGGAAACTAAATCCACAGGTCTTCAGCATGATAACAAGTAAATAGGGATGCCCAGACATAGATCTTTTTGCCTCCCCTCACAACTGCCAACTACAGAAATTCTGCACAAGGACTTATCACTCACAAGCATGGAAAGTGGATGCTCTATCATTCAGCTGGAAAACCCTAACAGTTTATGCCTTTCCACCACTGCCTCTCCTTCCCAAGGTACTCCTAAAAGTCAGACAAGAGAAGCCAAAAATGATTCTGATTGCCCCAGACTGGCCATGCCAGCACTGGTGCCCAATCCTAAAGAGCTTGTCTCAAAGCCCAGCCTGGATTTTACCTCAAACTCCTCATCTTCTAACTCAACAAAACAACCAGATCCTGCACAGCCAACTCAGAACCTTAAATCTGGCTGCATGGCAGATAATATAGCCACTCAGAACACACCTCTCTCTAAAGCTGTTATGGATGTCATTTTGGAAGCCAGGAGGCCCAGCACCAGGAAATCTTATGCAGAAAAATGGAAGAGATTCTGTGCTTGGAACCAGGCACAAGGACTTGAACCACTTGTTCCAAATATTCCTCAGAGTTTACAATACCTAACTGAGATGCTGGACAAAGGCCTATCCTTCTCATCAATTAAGATCCATGCCTCCTGCCATTTCAGCTCATTACAAAACGGAACCTCCTATTTTCTCTCATCCACTGCTAAGACAGTACCTCAGAGGGGCAAAAAAACATAAGACCCCCAAGGAGAGCACCAATATCTACATGGTACCTCAACTATGTCTTAAAGCTCACACTGCCTCCTTTTGAGCCAGATAATACAGCTGATATAAAATTCTTATCATGGAAAACTGCTCTGCTCCTAGCAATAACTTCAGCAAGAAGAGTCTCAGAGTTAAAGGCATTAATGGCAGTGGAACCTTTTATCATTTTTCATCCGGACAGGGTTTCTCTAAGGACAAACCCAACATTTATGCCAAAGGTAGTATCCAGTGTGGCTCTTAATCAGACCATTCATTTGCCAACATTTTATCCAAACCCCCAAAATAAAGGGGAGAGACTTGCACTCTTTGGACATGCACAGGCAGCTACGCTTCTACTTGGACAAAACAAAAGCTTTCAGAAAAACTGAGCAACTGTTTGTAGCATATGCTGCAGGATCACAAGGAAAGGCTATCTCAAAGCAGACTATTTCAAAATGGATAGGACACTGCATTCGTTTCTGCTATGCACAGCATGGCAAGCCAGTGCCTAAAAATATTAGGCCACAATCTACCAGGGCAGCAGCCACTTCAGCAGCCTTTTTCAGAGGAGTACCAACCATGGAAATTTTGGAGGCTGCAACTTAGAGTTCATTGCACACTTTTACCAAGCATTATCCCTTACCTCTTTACTCTAAATCCAGAGCAGGCTTTGCCACTGCAGTTCTGCAGGGCCTTATAGCCACAGAGCCACTCCTAATCCTATTTAGACCCAGCCGCCCTACCTCAGCTTTGGGATTCAACCCAAGTGTAATGACTGCAACAGTGAAACGCTATGAACATAGTACAGTTGTGTACCTACTATAAATGTAGATGTTAGAGTGTATTCACTGTTGCAGTCCAGGTTACCCACCCACCACCCACCATCCCCCTTTCTTTGCTGGGACTTATCTGTGCTTCTCTATCCTTTACAACCTATGTGGTGTATTTGCTTGTATATGAAGGTATTGTTTATTTTAGTGTATGGTTTTTATAAACAATGTGTATTGCCTACCTTCTTGGGGGCACCTGACATCTGGGGCAAGAAAAACTGAAGAAAATGGCGTCGGCTGCATCTTGTATACCCCTGGCGCACTGACGTCAAGGAAGAGGCGACAGCAACCGATGCCGGACCAGGACTTTGGAATTCAGGCTGACTGCGGGTAGCCTGCCAGCAGGATAACCCAAGTGTAATGACTGAAACCGTGAATACACTTGAACATCTACATTTATGGTAGGTACACAACTGTACTTTCCTGGAGGGGGCAAAAATTTAAGACCACCCAGGAGAGCCCCAACTCCAGCCTGGGACCTTAACTTTGTATTGGAAAAACTCAATCTTCCTCCATTTGAGCTAGCTGCAAGTGCAGAGTTCAAATTAATTTCTTGGAAAACAGCTTTCCTTTTAGCAATCACTTCAGCAAGAAGGGTATCTGAATTACAGGTCCTTATGGAAGTGGAGCCTTTCATCATCTTTCCTGCCGACAGTGTGTCCCTTAGGACCAATCCCTCCTTCATGCCCAAGGTGGTATCCATTGTGGCTCTTAATCAATCCATTCATTTGCCAACCTTCTCTTCTAATCCACAGAACAAAGGGAAATGGATACTGCACTCCTTAGATGTTCACAGACAACTTAGACTTTACTTGGACAGGACTAAACCTCAAAGGAAATCTGAACAACTGCTGGTGGCACTTGCTGCAGGGGCAGAGGGGGAGGCTATTTCAAAGCAAACCATTTGTAAATGGATAGGCCATTGCATCCATTTCTGCTGTAAGCACCATGGAAAACCTATCCCACAGGGGATTAGACCCCATACAACAAGGGCTGCATCTACCTCTATAACCTTTCTCAGAGGTGTCCTTACCAGAGACATCCTAGAAGCTGCTACCTGGAGTTCTGTACATACTTTCACCAAGCATTACCATTTGCCAATTTTCTCTAAATCCAGAGCTGGCTTTGGCACTGCAGTCTTGCAGGGCCATATAGCTGGTCCTAATGCTATCTAAATTCCTCCTCCCATCCTTAGCTTTGGGAATTTACCCAAATGTGATGACTGCAACAGTGAAACAAGAAGAGCATAGTACAGTTGTGTACACGTGCCATAAACTTAGATGTTCATGTGTATTCACTATTGCTGTCTTGGTTACCCTCCCTCCAGCCCCCTGACTTTTATGGCTATACCTCTACTCTCCTTTTCTATGTTTAAAAGCTTTTTGTGTATTTTCTTTTTTGTTTGGAGGTATAACCTTGTATGTCTGTGTGTGTGTCTGTGTGTGTGTCTGTGTGTGTGTATGTATGTGTGTGTGTGTGTATATATATATATATATATATATATATATATATATATATATATATATATATATATATATATAATGTGTGTGTATATATATATATATATATATATATATATATATATATATATATATATATATATATATATATATATATATAAAATGTGTGTATATATATATATATATATATATATATATATAGTGTGTGTGTGTGTGTGTGTGTATATATATATATATATATATATATATATATATATATATATATATATATATACACTGATGTAATGGCGTCCGCTGCATGCTTTATACCCCTGACGTCATGGAAGATGAGACAGCAACCGACGCAGGACCCAAGACTTTGATAATCAGGCTGACTGAGGGCTACTGCATGCAGATAACCCAAATGTGATGACTGCAACAGAGAATACACTCTAACATCTACATTTATGGTAAGAGTACACAACTGTACTTTCTTGGTTATTCTGTTAAGTGCACTTCAGTGTCCATATTAAACTAGTTTTCCGGTTTCC
>NC_056745.1:622011413-622028913 GCF_019279795.1 Protopterus annectens
ACTATAGGGTAGAGAGTTCAATAGGTGCTCAGGGTGCATGCTAGTTGCATGTAAAAACATATTAACTGAGGTTTGCTAATTCACCATAGGGTAGAGAGTTCAATAGGTGCTCAGGGTGCATGCTAGTTGCATGTAAAAACATATTAACTGAGGTTTGCTAATTCACCATAGGGTAGAGAGTTCAATAGGTGCTCAGGGTGCATGCTAGTTGCATGTAAAACATATTAACTGAGGTTTGCTAATTCACCATAGGGTAGAGAGTTCAATAGGTGCTCAGGGTGCATGCTAGTTGCATGTAAAAACATATTAACTGAGGTTTGCTAATTCACCATAGGGTAGAGAGTTCAATAGGTGCTCAGGGTGCATGCTAGTTGCATGTAAAACATATTAACTGAGGTTTGCTAATTCACCATAGGGTAGAGAGTTCAATAGGTGCTCAGGGTGCATGCTAGTTGCATGTAAAAACATATTAACTGAGGTTTGCTAATTCACCATAGGGTAGAGAGTTCAATAGGTGCTCAGGGTGCATGCTAGTTGCATGTAAAAACATATTAACTGAGGTTTGCTAATTCACCATAGGGTAGAGAGTTCAATAGGTGCTCAGGGTGCATGCTAGTTGCATGTAAAAACATATTAACTGAGGTTTGCTAATTCACCATAGGGTAGAGAGTTCAATAGGTGCTCAGGGTGCATGCTAGTTGCATGTAAAAACATATTAACTGAGGTTTGCTAATTCACCATAGGGTAGAGAGTTCAATAGGTGCTCAGGGTGCATGCTAGTTGCATGTAAAAACATATTAACTGAGGTTTGCTAATTCACCATAGGGTGGAGAGTTCAATAGGTGCTCAGGGTGCATGCTAGTTGCATGTAAAACATATTAACTGAGGTTTGCTAATTCACCATAGGGTAGGGAGTTCAATAGGTGCTCAGGGTGCATGCTAGTTGCATGTAAAACATATTAACTGAGGTTTGCTAATTCACCATAGGGTAGAGAGTTCAATAGGTGCTCAGGGTGCATGCTAGTTGCATGTAAAAACATATTAACTGAGGTTTGCTAATTCACCATAGGGTAGGGAGTTCAATAGGTGCTCAGGGTGCATGCTAGTTGCATGTAAAAACATATTAACTGAGGTTTGCTAATTCACCATAGGGTAGAGAGTTCAATAGGTGCTCAGGGTGCATGCTAGTTGCATGTAAAAACATATTAACTGAGGTTTGCTAATTCACCATAGGGTAGAGAGTTCAATAGGTGCTCAGGGTGCATGCTAGTTGCATGTAAAAACATATTAACTGAGGTTTGCTAATTCACCATAGGGTAGAGAGTTCAATAGGTGCTCAGGGTGCATGCTAGTTGCATGTAAAAACATATTAACTGAGGTTTGCTAATTCACCATAGGGTAGAGAGTTCAATAGGTGCTCAGGGTGCATGCTAGTTGCATGTAAAACATATTAACTGAGGTTTGCTAATTCACCATAGGGTAGAGAGTTCAATAGGTGCTCAGGGTGCATGCTAGTTGCATGTAAAACATATTAACTGAGGTTTGCTAATTCACCATAGGGTAGGGAGTTCAATAGGTGCTCAGGGTGCATGCTAGTTGCATGTAAAAACATATTAACTGAGGTTTGCTAATTCACCATAGGGTAGGGAGTTCAATAGGTGCTCAGGGTGCATGCTAGTTGCATGTAAAAACATATTAACTGAGGTTTGCTAATTCACCATAGGGTAGAGAGTTCAATAGGTGCTCAGGGTGCATGCTAGTTGCATGTAAAAACATATTAACTGAGGTTTGCTAATTCACCATAGGGTAGAGAGTTCAATAGGTGCTCAGGGTGCATGCTAGTTGCATGTAAAAACATATTAACTGAGGTTTGCTAATTCACCATAGGGTAGGGAGTTCAATAGGTGCTCAGGGTGCATGCTAGTTGCATGTAAAAACATATTAACTGAGGTTTGCTAATTCACCATAGGGTAGAGAGTTCAATAGGTGCTCAGGGTGCATGCTAGTTGCATGTAAAACATATTAACTGAGGTTTGCTAATTCACCATAGGGTAGAGAGTTCAATAGGTGCTCAGGGTGCATGCTAGTTGCA
Source organism: Protopterus annectens (assembly GCF_019279795.1). Classification (NCBI taxonomy): domain Eukaryota; kingdom Metazoa; phylum Chordata; order Ceratodontiformes; family Protopteridae; genus Protopterus; species Protopterus annectens. The sequence continues at coordinate 622,013,506 of NC_056745.1, forward strand.
TGTAAAACATATTAACTGAGGTTTGCTAATTCACCATAGGGTAGAGAGTTCAATAGGTGCTCAGGGTGCATGCTAGTTGCATGTAAAAACATATTAACTGAGGTTTGCTAATTCACCATAGGGTAGAGAGTTCAATAGGTGCTCAGGGTGCATGCTAGTTGCCTGTAAAAGCATATTAACTGAGGTTTGCTAATTCACCATAGGGTAGAGAGTTCAATAGGTGCTCAGGGTGCATGCTAGTTGCATGTAAAAACATATTAACTGAGGTTTGCTAATTCACCATAGGGTAGAGAGTTCAATAGGTGCTCAGGGTGCATGCTAGTTGCATGTAAAAACATATTAACTGAGGTTTGCTAATTCACCATAGGGTAGAGAGTTCAATAGGTGCTCAGGGTGCATGCTAGTTGCATGTAAAAACATATTAACTGAGGTTTGCTAATTCACCATAGGGTAGAGAGTTCAATAGGTGCTCAGGGTGCATGCTAGTTGCATGTAAAAACATATTAACTGAGGTTTGCTAATTCACCATAGGGTAGAGAGTTCAATAGGTGCTCAGGGTGCATGCTAGTTGCATGTAAAACATATTAACTGAGGTTTGCTAATTCACCATAGGGTAGAGAGTTCAATAGGTGCTCAGGGTGCATGCTAGTTGCATGTAAAAACATATTAACTGAGGTTTGCTAATTCACCATAGGGTAGAGAGTTCAATAGGTGCTCAGGGTGCATGCTAGTTGCATGTAAAACATATTAACTGAGGTTTGCTAATTCACCATAGGGTAGGGAGTTCAATAGGTGCTCAGGGTGCATGCTAGTTGCATGTAAAACATATTAACTGAGGTTTGCTAATTCACCATAGGGTAGGGAGTTCAATAGGTGCTCAGGGTGCATGCTAGTTGCATGTAAAAACATATTAACTGAGGTTTGCTAATTCACCATAGGGTAGGGAGTTCAATAGGTGCTCAGGGTGCATGCTAGTTGCATGTAAAACATATTAACTGAGGTTTGCTAATTCACCATAGGGTAGAGAGTTCAATAGGTGCTCAGGGTGCATGCTAGTTGCATGTAAAAACATATTAACTGAGGTTTGCTAATTCACCATAGGGTAGAGAGTTCAATAGGTGCTCAGGGTGCATGCTAGTTGCATGTAAAAACATATTAACTGAGGTTTGCTAATTCACCATAGGGTAGAGAGTTCAATAGGTGCTCAGGGTGCATGCTAGTTGCATGTAAAAACATATTAACTGAGGTTTGCTAATTCACCATAGGGTAGAGAGTTCAATAGGTGCTCAGGGTGCATGCTAGTTGCATGTAAAAACATATTAACTGAGGTTTGCTAATTCACCATAGGGTAGAGAGTTCAATAGGTGCTCAGGGTGCATGCTAGTTGCATGTAAAACATATTAACTGAGGTTTGCTAATTCACCATAGGGTAGAGAGTTCAATAGGTGCTCAGGGTACATGCTAGTTGCATGTAAAAACATATTAACTGAGGTTTGCTAATTCACCATAGGGTAGGGAGTTCAATAGGTGCTCAGGGTGCATGCTAGTTGCATGTAAAAACATATTAACTGAGGTTTGCTAATTCACCATAGGGTAGGGAGTTCAATAGGTGCTCAGGGTGCATGCTAGTTGCATGTAAAAACATATTAACTGAGGTTTGCTAATTCACCATAGGGTAGAGAGTTCAATAGGTGCTCAGGGTGCATGCTAGTTGCATGTAAAAACATATTAACTGAGGTTTGCTAATTCACCATAGGGTAGGGAGTTCAATAGGTGCTCAGGGTGCATGCTAGTTGCATGTAAAAACATATTAACTGAGGATTGCTAAATAGGGTAGAGAGTTCAATAGGTGCTCAGGGTGCATGCTAGTTGCATGTAAAAACATATTAACTGAGGTTTGCTAATTCACCATAGGGTAGAGAGTTCAATAGGTGCTCAGGGTGCATGCTAATTGCATGGAAAAACATATTAACTGAGGTTTGCTAATTCACCATAGGGTAGAGAGTTCAATAGGTGCTCAGGGTGCATGCTAGTTGCATGTAAAAACATATTAACTGAGGTTTGCTAATTCACCATAGGGTAGAGAGTTCAATAGGTGCTCAGGGTGCATGCTAGTTGCATGTAAAACATATTAACTCAGGTTTGCTAATTCACCATAGGGTAGAGAGTTCAATAGGTGCTCAGGGTGCATGCTAGTTGCACGTGAAAACATATTAACTGAGGTTTGCGAATTCACCATAGTGTAGGGAGTTCAATAGGTGCTCAGGGTGCATGCTAGTTGCATGTTAAAACATATTAACTGAGGTTTGCTAATTCACCATAGGGTAGGGAGTTCAATAGGTGTCCAGGGAGCATGCTAGTTGCATGTAAAAACATATTAACTGAGGTTTGCTAATTCACCATAGGGTAGGGAGTTCAATAGGTGCTCAGGGTGCATGCTAGTTGCATGTAAAAACATATTAACTGAGGTTTGCTAATTCACCATAGGGTAGAGAGTTCCATAGGTGCTCAGGGTGCATGCTAGTTACATGTAAAAACATATTAACTGAGGTTTGCTAATTCACCATAGGGTAGGGAGTTCAATAGGTGCTCAGGGTGCATGCTAGTTGCATGTAAAAACATATTAACTGAGGATTGCTAAATAGGGTAGAGAGTTCAATAGGTGCTCAGGGTGCATGCTAGTTGCATGTAAAAACATATTAACTGAGGTTTGCTAATTCACCATAGGGTAGAGAGTTCAATAGGTGCTCAGGGTGCATGCTAGTTGCATGTAAAAACATATTAACTGAGGTTTGCTAATTCACCATAGGGTAGAGAGTTCAATAGGTGCTCAGGGTGCATGCTAGTTGCATGTAAAAACATATTAACTGAGGTTTGCTAATTCACCATAGGGTAGAGAGTTCAATAGGTGCTCAGGGTGCATGATAGTTGCATGCTAGTTGCATGTAAAAACATATTAACTGAGGTTTTCTAATTCACCATAGGGTAGAGAGTTCAATAGGTGCTCAGGGTGCATGCTAGTTGCATGTGAAAACATATTAACTGAGGTTTGCTAATTCACCATAGGGTAGGGAGTTCAATAGGTGCTCAAGGTGCATGCTAGTTGCACGTAAAAACATATTAACTAAGGTTTGCTAATTCACCATAGGGTAGAGAGTTCAATAGGTGCTCAGGGTGTATGCTAGTTGCATGTAAAAACATATTAACTGAGGTTTGCTAATTCACCATAGGGTAGGGAGTTCAACAGGTGCTCAGGGTGCATGCTAGTTGCATGTAAAAACATATTAACAGAGGTTTGCTAATTCACCATAGCGTAGGGAGTTCAATAGGTGCTCAGGGTGCATGCTAGTTGCATGCTAGTTGCAAGTAAAAACATATTAACTGAGGTTTGCTAATTCACCATAGGGTAGGGAGTTCAATGGGTGCTCATGGTGCATGCTAGTTGCATGTAAAAACATATTAACTGAGGTTTGCTAATTCACCATAGGGTAGAGAGTTCAATAGGTGCTCAGGGTGCATGCTAGTTGCATGTAAAAACATATTAACTGAGGTTTGCTAATTCAGCATAGGGTAGAGTGTTCAATAGGTGCTCAGGGTGCATGCTAGTTGCATGTAAAAACATATTAACTGAGTTTTGCTAATTCACCATAGGGTAGAGAGTTCAATAGGTGCTCAGGGTGCATGCTAGTTGCATGTAAAAACATATTAACTGAGGTTTGCTAATTCACCATAGGGTAGAGAGTTCAATAGGTGCTCAGGGTGCATGCTAGTTGTATGTAAAAACATATTAACTGAGGTTTGCTAATACACCATAGGGTAGAGAGTTCAATAGGTGCTCAGGGTGCATGCTAGTTGCATGTAAAAACATATTAACTGAGGTTTGCTAATTCACCATAGGGTAGAGAGTTCAATAGGTGCTCAGGGTGCATGCTAGTTGCATGTAAAAACATATTAACTGAGGTTTGCTAATTCACCATAGGGTAGAGAGTTCAATAGGTGCTCAGGGTGCATGCCAGTTGCATGTAAAAACATATTAACTGAGGTTCGCTAATTCACCATAGGGTAGAGAGTTCAATTGGTGCTCAGGGTGCATGCTAGTTGCATGTAAAAACATATTAACTGAGGTTTGCTAATTCACCATAGGGTAGAGAGTTCAATAGGTGTTCAGGGTGCATGCTAGTTGCATGTAAAAACATATTAACTGAGGTTTGCTAATTCACCATAGGGTAGTGAGTTCAATAGGTGCTGAGGGTGCATGCTAGTTGCATGTAAAAACATATTAACTGAGGTTTGCTAATTCACCATAGGGTAGAGAGTTCAATAGGTGCTCAGGGTGCATGCTAGTTGCATGTAAAAACATATTAACTGAGGTTTGCTAATTCACCATAGGGTAGAGAGTTCAATAAGTTCTCAGGGTGCATGCTAGTTGCATGTAAAACATATTAACTGAGGTTTGCTTTCTATATGGTCTAAAGCCTATGGCTTCACCATCCCCATGTAATGTCACATCCAAAAAAATAATGGCTTCCCTGCTTAATTCATAAGAAAAGGTCAGACCATGCTCATTGCAGTTAAGGACCTCAAAAAATCCACAAAATCACAACAGTCACCCATACTAAGGTCATCAATAAATCGCTTATAAAGCAAAACCTTATCCTTATAGAAGGTGGTGGGATACATACATTTCTTCTTAAAAAATCCCATATATATTATAGCATATGAGGGCGCATAAGAGGCCCCCATTGCTGTGCCCTTCAACTGCAAAAAAACTCATTGCCAAAGGAAAAATAGTGGTGAGTTAAACTAAATCCCAATAAGCTGATCAAAAAGGCTGTTCTAGGACCATCACCTAACATATCCATGATAAACTCCAAACCGCATCTCAATTTTATGTTAGTATACAGTGATTTTGCATCAACAATAACCCAATAATAATCAACTTGCCATTTAATCTTAGCTAACTCATCCAATAAATCTTATGTATTTGAAATATGTGCAGGAACCTTGCATAAATATTTCTTCAAGCGGAAATCCAAAAAAATGCCAACCTTACTTAAATAGGAACCCACCCTTGAAATAATAGACCTTCCAGGAGGTTTGCTTAAATTGTTATGTATCTTGGGCAGAGCATATATAATGGGGGTTACTGGTTTCTTAACATATAACTTATTCACATTCTTTTGATCAAGAAAACCTAGACGGTCTCCCCTTTCCAATAGTGCCACCAATTCTTCATTATAACTTACGAATATATCGGCTATCATTTCACAACACATTTGTTTATCCAAGATAACCCAATTTCCACCTTTATCTTCACATTTAAATATAAACTCCGTTTTTAACTGTTTTAAACCTTTTAGAACTAGCCGGAATAATACAATGGCAGGTACATTTATCATAGGCACAAATTTGTTCTCTACTGACAAAATGGTAACTGTTGCCATACCCTGTAGTACAGCAACAAGTTTCACTGTCCACATCATTGTTCAGAGTCATAATCATAGACAGAAACATTCATTAAGTCATCTTCCAATATGTTTTTAAATTCATTATTTTCTTCATTATTTTCAAAAGTACTTTGTAAATTTTTACCAAAGTATACACATAACAGCAACTTCCTACAAAATGCTTTAAGCTCAAAATTCATGTCAACAAAACAGGGTATAAATGTAGGTACAAATTTACTGCCTTTAAACAATACAGCCTTCATTTCATTTGAAAGGCTGAGTTGAGACAAATTGATAAAATACATTGCCTGTGCATTGTACTCACAATTATTAACAAAATGTCCATTACTTGAAACGATTTCTTCCCTTCCATCCACTTCTCCTAAAATTTGTTTGGTTAGCCTGAAAGGAGCGATTATTGTTAACAATTACTGCCTGGTTAGTATCTTCAGCTTCCGAAGCAGAAAGCACAGCAAAAGAAATAGTTTTAGAGCCATCTTGATCTGTAGAGGATGCCAACACACTCCTGCTCTTCTGGCTGTTGTTTCTAAACTTTGACCTGCTCTGACACTCACGCTGCCAGGAATTTTGTGTTTTTGAAAGACGTATGCGAACTGCGGTGGTGGTGCTGTGGTAGCGTTGTCGCCTCACAGTACGACGTTGCCCTGTTCGATTCTCAGCTAGAGCGTCTTCTGTGTGGAGACATGCATGAGTGGACGTACCTTCGTTGAAGGCTGTGCATCAGAGCTGGCAACTCGGCACGTAAAAATCTACTGCCAATCATTAGCGGACCGGAGTTCTGCTGTGGCGACCCCTAACCAGGAAAAGCCGAAAGACACAACAATGTATACACATAATACACAGACACACACAAATCTGCCCTCAAATAACAAAATTCCCTAGTATTGTAGCAGTCATAGAATATTGCCATACTCACCTAATGATCACAACTAATTCATTTGGATTACACCTAGTCACAGAGCTCATAGCCACTCGTCTCTCCCTAGGACAACTAGGATGGTTAGAACTCCCTAACCTACTACAATACAATCAACTTCTGCTGACCCATCAACTGCTATACCAACCAAATAAAATACCTGCCCTGTTTGGTCTGTTCACCTTCCACACTACTGCGCGTCAACTAACATCTTCCAATACCGCCCAACTGACTGTTACCAATTGCTTACATAGCTCAGGCCAATCTATTTATTCCTATGCAGTTGCTAAGGTCTGGAATTCTGTACCCCCTGACATTAGATGTCTAAATAGTAGACATATTTTCAAATCCCTAGTAAAAGATCTCCCATTCAGAACTTGGATAAGTTCCTATACAGAACCAGACTAATTTCACCTGTTCCTGACTTTCAATATCCTTAGATCACAGGTGTACTGTGTAGTTTCATTTGGTGCATAGTACTGTGAACCAGGTGTTTACGCCACCTTTATAGTTCTGATTTCTAGTTTATGCAACCCGATAAGGGAGGGGGCACTGTTCTTATGAGCCAGGTCCTATACGAAAGCAAAATGGGGGACATCCTATATGATACCAATAAATACACTGTCTCTTCCATCCAAGAGGTACACCTTTCATACAAAAAGGTGGACCTTACTATTAAAGATATGTTGGACCAGGAGGTCATCGAATTTGATACCTTTTCTTTCTTGGAAAACAACCATCCCAAGGTACCCACAATTTTTGGTGTACCTAAAATACACAAGTGTATGGAAGACCCTCCACTACGTCCTATTGTGGCTGCTCAAGGCTCTAAGACTCATTCAATCGCTAAATTTCTGGATTGGAAACTCAAACAGGTGTGGGGTAGAGAGCCTTACTTGGTTAAGGACTCTTGGCAATTTCTGCGAGGTGTTACCAACAAGTTATACAACCCCAACCTTGTATTTTTAACAATAGACGTGGTGGATTTGTTTTCCGTTATTCCCACTGATGTGGGTTTGGAATGGTTGGAAGAGGCTTTGTGGGAATGTATTGGGATTACAGCGAATGAGGTGAACATGATTATGACCTTGGTTGAGTTGGTTTTAGAAAACAACTATATAAGCTATGGGGGTGAGTACTTTAAACAAATCACCGGGGTGTCTATGGGGGCTAATTTTGCCCCAACATACGCAGATATTATCATGGCCACCTGGGAGAAGAAATTCATCAACAACTGTGGGTTTGTGAAGTACTGGAATCATTACATCAGATTCCTGGATGACATCTGCATTTTTTGGGTAGGTCCCCCCGAGATTATCCAGGAGTTTGTTACCTACATAGGTAGTACTACAAGTTTTTTAAAGTTTACTCATGAGACCTTTGTAGAATCAGTCCATTATTTGGATGTCACCATTAGTAAGGAGGCAGCAGGTTTTACCTCCACAGTATATAGAAAGCCAACTTTTTCAAACAGTTACCTGCATTTTTCCAGTTCCCACCCTGAGTATCAGAAGAGGGGCATCATTAAGGGACAGATGGTTAGGGCGTCCCGTATGACATCTCAGGACCATCTATTTAACAATGAATGTGACAAGTTAACAACCATGTTCATGGACAGGGGGTATCCCGAACCCATGATTAATTCGGTAAAACAAGAGGTTCTCTTAGGTAGAACCACAAGATTTAAGCCCATTTTGGGACAAGACACCTTAGTTACAGAGCAGGACATGAGTCCATCTAACAGTGTAGGACAAGAACTACTTTTTATCACAGAATATAGTGGTAATGTTAGGACGTTTCGACAGATAGTTGAAAAGGAATTTAAGGCCTTCCAGGAATTGACGGACCTTGATGTATTCAAAACTACAACCCTTAAAACTGTTTATAAAAAAGGTTTCAATATCAAGAGAATTTTAGAGATGGGGCCTAAACAACAGCAATCTGGACATCCACGTAAGGGAACATTTAGATGTGGACGTTGTTCTCAGTGTAAACACATAATTAACAAAGAGGCTGTTTATGTGGAAAGTAGAAATAGGAGGATTAGTTCTACAAGATTTTACAATTGCTTGTCCTACGGAGTTGTCTACTTGGTCTTGTGCCTGTCATGTCAGGCCTTCTATGTGGGTAAGACCAAGAGACAACTCCGTAGAAGGGTGTATGAGCACCTTTACGACATTAATAAACGAGACATGAACAATGCACTCTATAAGCATAGTTTATTATGTCCAGATGCCATTTACAACTTTTTCGTCCTGGATTCTGTTATACAAGACCCCAGGGGTGGTCCATGGGAGACATTATTGTCCCATAGGGAGACACATTGGCAGATCCTCTTGGAATCTAACAGATTTCCAGGGCTGAATGAAGCAATATCTATTGTGCCATATTTGAAATTAAAATCTGACAGGATATAATCACTTGTCATTTATTTTTATTATTGTTTTTTTATTATTATTTTATTTTTATATTATTAAATTGGTTTGGTGTAAAGACAGAACAAAAATTTGTTTTATATACAAGAAATATGATTATATCATTTCCTAAACATTTTTAGATAGCATTTTTATTGCTGTTTTTAATTGTCGAAGAATCAACTGTCATGTTATGGTTGCAACTTTAGAAAGTATTTCTGTGATTTTAAATTTGGTCTATCAATTTAATTGTTAACTTGTGTGATTAGCTCTTGAGTATTTAAACCTGTGGGTTCTTTTGATCGCTTTGTCTGATGAAGTCATACTTTTGATGAAAACGAGTGTTACACATTGTTGGCGTTTGCTTTGCAATAAAATTCAAGTTATTAGTATCTGTCGAGCCTGGTGCCTCATTGTGAGCTGATAGATTTCCGTGCACCTACTTTGTGGACCTGCTTCTGACCATTTTTTTGGTTTATTAGTTTATGACCCTGTTTGTCTATGGAAACTTCTTTTTTGAATTTATGTTCAAGCAATTGTATGTTTGTTGTATAATATCTTCTTTAATTTGTTTCTCAATATTTGAACGCTGTATGCTGCATCATTTGTAAAACTCTGATTTTACTCCTTTTAGAAGTTCTATGCTCTTTGTACAAAATCACTGTTTATATAATTTATTACTTTTATTATTTTTTTATAATTTGTTACTATGTATCTGTAGCTTTTCTCCCCGTGCCTCCACTGAATACGGTCACCCTGTGTCCAGTCGGGCTAACCCAGTAAACAAATGGTAAATAAGTAAATAAATAATGAAATAAACAAAAATAAATAAATAAATAAATAAATAAATAAATACATACATACATACATACATACTACTATCAGAGAATCTAATTTGATACCCCATAGACCTACCTGCCCGGAACACCCATATGACAACATACCACAGATTAACATACTATGGTGTAAGCTACCTCAAACTGTCCCATGAACAAGTTTTTGCGCAATGATCAATACTGCAGTCAGACCATATCTGCACAAGCACTTCCCTGACACAGCAATGGCTTATATCCTACATCAAATGCTTCACTGGTATCTCACAGTATGCACAAGTACTAAAATGAAGCCTCTCACCAGGTGACACCTACGGAGATATGCCCATCTATGCACAAGTACTAAAATGAAGCATCTCACCAGGTGACACCTACGGTGATATGCCCATCTATGCACAAGTACTAAAATGAAGCATCTCACCAGGTGACACCTACGGTGATATGCCCATCTATGCACAAGCACCAAAATGAAGCATCTCACCAGGTGACACCTACGGTGATATGCCATCTATGCACAAGCACTAAAATTAAGCATCTCACCAGGTGACACCTACGGTGATATGCCCATCTACGCACAAGTACTAAAATGAAGCATCTCACCAGGTGACACCTACGGTGATATGCCCACCTATGCACAAGTACTAAAATGAAGCATCTCACCAGGTGACACCTACGGTGATATGCCCATCTATGCACAAGCACTAAAATGAAGCATCTCACCAGGTGACACCTACGGTGATATGCCCATCTAGGCACAAGCACTAAAATGAAGCATCTCACCAGGTGACACCTACGGTGATATGCCCATCTAGGCACAAGTACTAAAATGAAGCATCTCACCAGGTGACACCTACGGTGATATGCCCATCTATGCACAAGCACTAAAATGAAGCATCTCACCAGGTGACACCTACGGTGATATGCCCATCTATGCACAAGCACTAAAATGAAGCATCTCACCAGGTGACACCTACGGTGATATGCCCATCTATGCACAAGCACTAAAATGAAGCATCTCACCAGGTGACACCTACGGTGATATGCCCATCTATGCACAAGCACTAAAAGGAAGCATCTCACCAGGTGACACTTACGGTGATATGCCCATCTATGCACAAGCACTAAAATGAAGCATCTCACCAGGTGACACCTACGGTGATATGCCCATCTATGCACAAGCACTAAAAGGAAGCATCTCACCAGGTGACACTTACGGTGATATGCCCATCTATGCACAAGTACCGCAATGCAACTCAACAGTTCCCCAAACAAGGCCTTCATTAATATGTGCAACCATGCACAAGTGTTAGCAGCGGAACAGTTACCCAAGCAATCTCTTCAGTCATATGTAGAGGCATGTCCAAACATCAAAATGAACCATTTTCCAAAGTGAAACCTAAAAGTACTATGTGCAAGTATGCAGAACCATAAAAATTACACATTGAACCAAGTGGTCCCTTCATTAATATATATATTCAAGTAAGAAGAAATACAAAATTAAGACAATAACCACAGCAACTACTTTACTTATATATCCAAGTATGCAAAAGTGCAGAAAAACAATTAAATAAGAACCCCCTTCTTTAATATGTTCAAGTAAGTGCAAACACCAAGCATGCACCCGCACAAATAGTGAAACACTTACCGGAGTGACCCCTTTATTAATAATGAGTAGCAATAAGCAAAAATACTGAAATGTAACAATTAACACAGCAACCACTTCAGCGGTCTGTTAAACTATGCAGAGGCAATGGTAAATAGGTGACCCCATCTTTAATATGTCCAAGTAAGCACAAATACAAACATGAAACATTAACCTAAGCAACCCTTCACCAATATGTTGAAGTAAACATGACTGCAGTAATGACACATTAATCAAGTGAACCCTTCAGGACTGTCCCAGCATACACAAACACAACAGTGAAACATTTTCCTTAAGGATCCTTCAAGTATATGGCCAGGTATGCACAAACACCAAATTAAAACATTTATCCAAGTGAGCCTAGAAGTAATATGTTCAAGTATGTATATGTACAAAAATTAAACATTTTCCCAAGTGACCTCTAAAGTCATACGTCCGATTATGCACAAGTCTGAGATGCTTGAAAGATTACCTTTCAGTGCAGCTTTACTTCTCAATGGAAGAAATCATAGCCGCGGGGAAAGAAAGAAGCCAAGTAAAGCAGGGTATAAACAAAATGAAAGCTGCAAAAGAGCTCATAGTCTGTAGTGGGCAAAATATCCCAATATAGCCAAAATGAAAATGTCTGCTAGGAAGGGCAGGATGAAAGAAAACTGCACAAACAAAATATAAGCTGTTAACATTTTGCATTGTAAAGTTTGCCAACAGTATTGCTACAAAAACAAGGTGATGAAATGGGTGCAGGGTGAACACAATTTGATAACAGTATTGCTACAAAAAAAGAAGTGGTTGATGAAACTGCTCACTGTGCATAAACAACACGTGATCATAAAGTATCAAATCCACATTTCTTACAACTACAAAACATAAGCAACTTACTCACACATTTCTCAAAAGTTAAATTTAAATTGTGGTAACTGGCATTTAATGCCATGATCATCTACAGACATTAATAAAAGCCTGGAGTAAACAAAAAAATAAAAACAATACACTCATTCCATATGCACTGCTATCGCAGTAACAACCTGTGAGTATTTCTGGGACATCTTACTTGGTATTTATACTGACTAGGAGAAATTTAGACAAGTTAGTGTGAAAATATCACCACACCTAAGGATCGAAAGATGTCATTAACATTCACATGAACTAGGTATGAAAGACCTCAGTTTAGAGTATGTTACTGTGTTACAAAAAGACCCTGTGTAGCACCCTTGCCCACAGTTTTATCCCATCCATTTACTGGAGTATGGAATATCCTAAGCAACTATGGATTCCTGTAATGACTTAATGCTGTACCACTTCAAGCAACATAATCAAGGGGCACACCACCCTCTCAGTGGAACATTATTTTTTTCAAATATAACAGGTAAGGTAGGTGCATCTTACTCCAAATTTACAAAACTCAAAATCAGTCATTTTAGATAAAATGTGCACATGTACATACACAAGGCTACTGACACTGTCTTCTGGTTAACAAAAGAAATGTCTGGCAACTTCAGTATGTCATACAGTATGGTTTAACCAATCACATTACAGTAATGAACTCTGCAACAACAATGAGAATGAAGCCATCAAAATGGGTTCATAATACTAGCCTGATATGTTAAGATGAGAAGAAATCATTTTGCTTCCCCTTTCATAGTGCTAGTGCCCCAGGACAGTTTTTGTCATGACAATTTTTACACCTTCATCATAACTTTTAGTAAACCAGATGACCATATAGTACATTTAAAGAAAAGCAGTACTGTAATTTAATAAGCAAGTGCACACACCAAGGGTTCACTTTATGAAACTACAGTTCTGCCATCACACAGAACGATATTTCATACTAGAAAAACAATGCATACAGTTAAGTGAATCAGCGTTTTGACAAAACTGCTACTGATGTGTGCCTGCCTGTAAGGCAATAAAGATGAATGTATTCCCCTCCCCCAATCTAAACCGTACAAGTCGAAACCATCTACACGGGACAGTTTACTTAAAAGTTTTATTACTTCGTGAAGTATTCCACATAGAGCACAAACACCAAACACATGTAAACGACCATTTTATAAACACCACACCAAGACATCTATTTGAGCCAAAGACGCGTAAGTAACATAATGCGTGCGTGGAGTAATAGAGAGCTTCATGCTAGTCACACTAACTTTGCTTCACTGGTTTATGTTAACAACCCAAATCACCATGGTGAGCAGCACCATTAAAAATTCCCAAATAGTAATGAGATAGAGTTAAAATTCACTTGTGTCAATGTGTTTTTAAGGAACGGCTTTCACATAGAGCATCACACAGCAAAAAGGGTTATGCTGAACTTCACTAGGGACGGGAGCGGGACAATACAATCACTTATTACTCATGCTATTTCCTGGTGGTGTGCGGGGAGCTGTAATTCACAAAAAAAAAAAAAAAAACGACAAACAGAGCCGCAGAGAATGTAAAGTTAAAGGGGTGGAATGCATCAGAACGTGCTGCTTGCTATTTCATTTGCAGACTTACTGTATGAGACTTATAAAAAAGGCAGAAGTACCAACAGCAAGTGTAGAAATTAGAGAGACAGTACCAGACACACTCTCTCTCTCAGAAACTGAAACACCGCAGCCAGTGACCTCCTAGGGAAAAAATTCAGTGTAGCTAAAAAACAAGTAGCTCATTATTCCCTATGCAACATGTATTTGTGGAGATTCACCTGGTAAAAGGCAGGACGATCCTGAAGCTCTCCGAGATGTAATTATTTATTTTTGTTGGTATTTCGCCACAAAATGGCAGCTCTTAGGGTTTTCTTTTCAATATGTGTTAAATCGGTAGCAACAGAACGATCTGTTACAGAAACAAAGACGTGCAGCAACAAATTAATAAACAAAAAAGTTCCTACTTGTCTCTCGGGCTCATTTTATGCACTAAGAAGAGCGAATTAATGCAAATGATGAGGAAATCATGAATAATTAGTGAGTGGGTGTGTACCGGGCGAAAAAACAGAAGAGTGGGCATGTAGAAGTAGATTCAGCAGAAAAAGTTCTCTTATTCTGATAGGCAACTTGTCGAGGAAACCAACAGGCGCAAGAGTAAGTTTGACTTTAAATTGGATTGCTGTACCGATAAACGATCACCGGTAACAGCAAAGACAGTGGGGGAAAAAAAGTGTTTATGCAGACCAGATGACATTTTAAAGTGAAGGGATGATTAGCAAGGGGGAGAAATAATGTTCAAATGTAGAAATCATAGCCGGTTTCCTGTAGTTGTCCTTTAAGGAAAAATGTCAAGAATACGTAAGTTTTATTAAGGCATTGGCAAGAAAGAATTCTAGGTATGTTATGTGGGAGAGGAATGGCAGTACAGACTGACCAAGATGTTCATATCTTTGCTGTTTGTAACACTTCAAATAATAACCTACTAGAAGCTATGATATCTTATTCAGGGCTCCATGAAACAGAAGACATATTCAGTGGCATAGAGCAGTAAAGACAAACAAAATAAAAAAAAATCACAGAAGCTAAATCAAAACCCAGTCAGCAAACAATCTCTAAAAAACACACATATACACACACACACGCACGCACACAGAGGAACATCTGAGGAAAATCCAAGTTTGAAAGCTCAGGCACATTTTATTCTTTTTTGTTGTATAAAATAAAATGATGTGGTTCAAAATGCCATTTGTTTCTTTCTTTGTAGGGGGATAAACCCCTGACTATAGTCCAGGTGACCAAAGTTCAGTTAAGGGACTGAATGCCTGATATAGCTGGCAGTGGAGGATGGGTATATGTTCATCCTTGGGGGAAGTAGAGTTGAATGGAACTGGCCACACATTGCCACAATCTCTCAGAGAATGGGAAGTGATACAAATGCATGGCCAGGTGGTGGGCATCAGGCTAACTAAGCCACTGCCTGGATGTAGGCTTTTATGTAGGTTGGCAGAGGTATGCAGCCACATCAGGAAGGCATTGTGGGCATCTGCAATGATGTGGATTGCATGTTCCCTCACTCAGTGGTGAGGTTAGGCCATCTCATAAAAAAAAAAAAGGCTCTACTGGGATGATGGTTAAGTTATTTTGGTAGCCTGAATGATGCCCCCCTGACAGTTTTATCCATGATCCCAAGTGAAATTCTTAGGTAAGAGAATGAATATGACAATTCT
>NC_056745.1:622033913-622041413 GCF_019279795.1 Protopterus annectens
GGGTATGCAATTACGGGCATAGGTGTGCAGGTGTTGGGTGGCGCAGTTGTATTCGGACCGTCCCGGGGATGTCAGTAATATTGTGAATTGGGCAGAGCTTATGCCCATACCTCTCAACCTCTAAGAGCTAAACTACTGGACAGAACCTAAACCGTTGGGGGGACAAATAGGGACAGAAAGCACATATTCTACTTACAACCTTAGAAAGCTGATAGAATAATAGGTTATGCACTAGCATGTCTCGTTTGAATGATGTGGAGTCTTAAACCCAATTACTTGTCTGTATTTAATAGCATCAGTTCCCAGGTATTTGCCAGACAGGTGCAGATTGTAAGAGGAACACACCAATATTATGAAGCAAACTCTGGACAGGATGTGGATTCTGTACAGTCGACAGGCATGCTTACGCCTAATGGGCAGCCATTCCCGATATGGGTTCCACTGCAGCACAGTCCAGTGTACATGGCAAAGTACGGTATAACCATATGTGTTGCTGCATTACCCACTACACATCACCTACAAACACATGATCGCAACACCCCACTGTAGGCATGTAAGCCAATGTAATAGGCATCACAAGGTATTATTGAAGTCCTCACCCCCACCCAGGGGTGTGACTATCCAACGCAAACACCAAATGCAGTGCATATGCACAGTTGTTGTCATAGACAACATGGCCAGCCATGGACCTTCCCTGCAGCCAGCCTGCACATCCCTGGATAATCCCCCTACTAACACCCCCCTTTGTGCCCCATGCACACCACTTACCTATCAGCCCCTGTTCCATTTCTATTAATGTCTACGGGTACACGTAGGTGACACCCTCTTCCCCCACTACATTGCCAGTATCTGGAACCCCAACCCACATGTAGCATCACAGGTGTCCCACAGGACACATGTAACTAACACATGAAGGAACACCACAAGCACACCTGGAGCAGCACACGCTTACCACCTTGCGAAACCCTCTCCCCACCTCACACTCTATACCACTACATCAACTAGTGATACCAACATCTCTTGTTCTGCCTCGCATACAAATCCCAACATCTGACATACCTTCCCTATTGCTCCACATCCAGTTATACCTACAGGCTACTATACAGTTACAATGTCACCCCCACTACCTACCTACTCCTTAGCTATTCACCTCTACTGTACCACAAAGGTATGGAATAACTACTCCTACCCCGAATACCTGCATGTAACCTATCCTGACCTGTGAAATAGGAATCCAACCACACCTTAAACTGACCTTTGTCAGCAGTCATACCTGACATTTAAACCTGACCTAAGCATGGATAATACCGACAGTTTAACGTAAACTAAGCATGATTAATGGTGGACATAGCTATGTTATGTCTGTTACCCTCTATGAATGTGATCACCCCAGTATTAATTGGGATACATAGCTGGGGTCAATGTGGAGCTCTACACCCTGGGCCACCGCTGACAATGGACAAGTATACAGTCTGAGTGTCCCAGTTGACAGATGTGAACAAAATGCACAACGTTGCGCGTGTGTATGAGAAAGCAAGCGGGTGTAAGCCTGTTTGGCTGCCGGTATGCGAGTACCACACTGGTGAAGCAATGTAGAGGCTAACTGAGGGCAAGACGCCACAACCAGAGGTCAGTAATGTGCTTCGCTCAAACAAGCGCATACCCGCCTACAAATGTTCTACAGTGCCTTAGTCACTCTGTAGCCAAAAGCTGTTGTTGTGGCCATTAACAAAATAATCTGCACTGCCAGGTTTCAAACCCCGGACCCTGCACACTATAGTAGACATGAGTTCCACTAAGCCATGGCGGATACACATTCAGCTGCTGTGATCACAAGCACATCATCCAGCAGTACAGGAAATGTATATAAGTGCATAGATTAATACCAGAACATTTGTCCATTGCTCAACCACAGTATTATGAGCAGTCTATGTACAGCACAGAACAGTGCCTGTCCTATCATACTGTGAGAACAGTAGTCTTGCAAAATACCAAAGGGAATAATGACATACGGTGCACACTGTGGGGGCGTGTGAGCGTGCTTCATGCACTGTATGTCACACCTGGGGAGTTGGTACCGTGGAACTGGTTGATGAGGCTGGCCAGGTGTGTGAGCAAAAGTACAGTTGTGTACACTTACCATAAATGTAGATGTTTGAGTGTATTCACTGTTGCAGTCATTACAATTGGGTTATCTTGCTGGCAGGCTACCCTCAGTCGGCCTGAATTCCAAAGTCTAGGTCCGGCATCGGTTGCTGTCACCTCTTCCCTGATGTCAGTGCGCCAGGGGTAGAAAGGATGCAGCCGACGCCATTTTCTTCAGTTTTCCTTGCCCCAGATGTCAGGTGCCCCATAAAGGGTAGGCTAAAATTATGTCAATAAAGCATACATGCACCAAAGTATCTTTTGCCTTCATCTACAAACAAATACACCACATAGGTTGTATAGATTGGAGAAGTACAGAAAAGTTCCAGCAAAGAAATGGGGTATGGCGGGTGGGTAACCTGGACTGCAACAGTGAATACACTCGAACATCTACATTTATGGTAAGTGTACACAACTGCACTATGTTCTTCATGTTTCACTGTTGCAGTCATTACAATTGGGTTGAATCCCAAAGCTAGGGTTGGGAGGCTGGAGCTAAATAGCATTAGGGGTGGCTATGAGGCCCTGCAGAACTGCAGTGGCAAATCCTGCCCTGGATTTAGAGTAGAGTGGTAAGTGATAGTGCTTTGTAAAAGTGTGCACTGAACTCCAGGTAGCAGCCTCTAAAATGTCTTTGGCTGGTACTCCCCTGAGGAAGGCTGCTGAAGTGGCTGCTGCTCTGGTTGAATGTGGCCTAATGCCCTTAGGCACTGGCTTGCCATGTTGTGAATAGCAGAAATGAATGCAGTGGCCTATCCTCTTTGAAATAGTCTGCTTTGAGATAGCCTTTCCTTGTGATCCTGCAGCATATGCCACTAGTAATTGCTCTGTCTTTCTGAAAGCTTTGGTTCTGTTCAAGTAGAAGCGTAGCTGTCTGTGTATGTCCAAAGAATGAATAATTCTCTCCCTCTTATTCTGTGGGTTTGGGAAAAAGGTAGACAGATGAAAAGTTTGGTTAAGGGCCACACTGGACACTACCTTACGCATAAATGTTGGGTTTGTCCTCAGAGAAACCCTGTTTGGATAAAAAATGATAAAAAGTTCCACAGCCATGAGTGCCTGTAGCTCTGAAACGCGTCTTGCAGGGGTTATTGCTAGGAGCAGAGCTGTTTTCCAAGATAAAAACTTTATATCAGCTGTAGCGGCTGGCTCAAAAGGAGACAGGGTGAGTTTTTCCAAGACATAATTGAGGTCCCATGCAGGTATTGGTGATCTCCTTGGAGGCCTTAAATTTTTGGCTCCTCTGCGGTACTGCCTTAATAAAGGATGAGAAAAGATTGGTGGCTCTGAATTGTAATGAGCTGAAATGGCAGAGGCATGAATTTTAATTGATGAAAAGGATAGGTCTTTGTCCAGCATCTCAGTTAAGTATTGCAAAATCTGAGGAATATTTGGTACAGCTATGTCAATTCCTTGTGCCTGGTTCCAAGCACAGAATCTCTTCCATTTTCCAGCATAAGATCTTCTAGTACTAGGCCTCCTGGCCTCCAAAATGACATCCATCACCGCTTTAGTGAGAGGTGTGTTTTGTATGACTACATTATCCGTCATGCTGCCAGATTTAAAGTCTTGAGTTGGCTGTGCAGGATCTGAATGTTTTGTTGGGACAGTAGATGAGGTATTTGAGGTAAGGTCCAGGCTGGGCATTGAGACAAGTTCCTTAGGAATGGATACCAGTACTGGCGGGGCCAGTCTGGGGCAATCAGTATCACTTCTGGCCTCTCTTGTCTGACCTTTAGGAGTACCTTGGGGAGAACAGGCAGTGGAGGAAAGGCATATACTGTTAAGTTTTTCCAGCTGAAAGATAGGACATCCACTTTTCATGCTTGTCTGTGATAAGACCTTGTGCAGAATCTCTTTAGTTGGCAATTGTGAGGAGAGGCAAATAGATCTATGTCCGGGCATCCCCATTTCCTTGTTATCATGTTGAAGACTTGTGGATCCAATTTCCACTCGTGGGGATCCATGAGGTTCTGCTTAGTTCATCTGCCAGAGTATTTGTCTTTCCTGGCAGGAATTGTGCCTGTAGATGTACTTGGTAAGTCAATGCTGTGTCCCACAAAGTCATGGCTAGTCTGCAGAGGGGGTAAGAATGAGTGCCTCCCTGCTTGTTTATATACCACATGACCGTGGTATTGTCTGTCTTTATCAGTAGTTGTCCCGGATGAAGTAGGTCCTTGAAGGCTGTCAGGGCATTCTGAACAGCTAGCATCTCTTTTTTGATTGATATGTACATGCATTTGGTTTGCAGACCATGTGCCTTGAATACATCTTCCTGCCATGTGGGTCCCCCAGGCATAATCTGATGCATCCGTTGTTAACATCTGCCTGGCTAGGGGTAAGGTGAATGGCTGTCCCTTGTTCTGGTGACAGGCCTTCGCCCACCATCAAAACTCCTGTTGCAGGCAGGGAATGAGAGTAATTACTGTTTCCAGGCTGTGGCAATGCTGAGTCCAAACACTTTTTAGGTGCCATTGAAGTTTCCTCATATGCAGTCTTGCATATGGAATTAGTAGAATGCAGGGTGCCATGAAGCCCAAAGCCTGCAGAATTTTTCTTGCAAATAACTGGGCCTTTGTTGCCAACAGTTTGAAATAGGTAGTCAGATGCCTTTGTCTGGCATGAGATAAGCCATCTGGGCAGTTGTATTTAAGCATGCACCCAGAAATATTATCTCTTGAGAGGGTACTAGTTTTGATTTCTGTTCGATGACTGTGTACCCTAGGCATGGTAGTAATCTCTTTACAAATGCCAGATACTGTAGTAGAATGCCCTTGTTCTCTGCTTGAATGAGGCAGTCGTCCAAGTAAGGATATATTTGTATTCCTCTTTGCCTGCAGAATGCAATTACTGGTGCCAGGCATTTTGTGAAGAGAAATAGTAGATAAGCCAAAGGGCAGTGCAGAGAATTGGTAGTGTATTGAGCCAGCTTTGAATCTGAGGTATCTTCTGCATGTTTGCCTGATTGGGACATGCAGGTATGCCTCTTTTAGGTCTAAAGTTACAAGCCAAGCCTTCTTGCCCAGCATGGGCAGAAGCTGCTGTAGAGTCAACATTTTGAATTTTGGTATATCCAGATTTGTGTTTAGAATAGACAGGTCCAGTATTGGTCTCCAGGCTTTGTCCTTTCTGGGTACCAAGAACAGTCTTGAATAAAATCCTTGTCCCTGCTCTTGCTCTGGTACTTGTTGAATGGCCCTCATGTCCATGAGGGATGAGACTTGTTTTTGTGCCTCTGCCCATTGTTTTTTTGGCAGGTCTGGCCAAATGTTTGCCCTTGGCAGGGTATGAAAGTGAAACTTCTAGCCCTGTGACACTATGTCTAAGAACCATTTGTCCTGGGTTATTATGTGTCAATTTTGAGAAAAAAGTGCTAGTTTTCCCCCTAAAGGTGCTGCCAGAAGATAAGTGCTTGGCGCAGGCAGGGGGAGTCATTGGGACTGTTTTCTGTAAGGCTGTGATTTGTCTTCTCCACTTTTGGAGGTAGAAGCACCCCATTGTTTAGACCTGTACGAACCTTGGGGCTAGGATCTGCCTCTTGGGCATCTGTATCTGCCCCTTTGTGGTCTGTCTGACACTGGAAAGGACCAATTCTTTGTAGGCCAGTGTCTGCTAAATCCTGGAGGCTGTACCTGTAATAAATCTTTGACTGTTTGCATAGATTTAGCTTTGTCCTCCATTTTCTTTAACACCAAACAAGGTATCATGCTGTAATGGAGCATCTAATAATTTTGCTTTAACATGATCAGGTAGATTTTGTTCCTTTAATAAGCATGCCTCCTAATGACAGAACCCATAACAGCGGCCCTGCAGGAGGCCTCCAAAGAATCAAAACCACATGGCAAAGTATGCTTTCCAACTTGCTCAGCTGCATGCAATAAATCCTGCATTTCTTTGTTTTCTGCAC
Organism: Protopterus annectens; assembly: GCF_019279795.1. NCBI lineage: Eukaryota > Metazoa > Chordata > Ceratodontiformes > Protopteridae > Protopterus > Protopterus annectens. The sequence continues at coordinate 622,039,966 of NC_056745.1, forward strand.
ATTCAGAGTTTATCAAGATTTTCTGTTTAAGCAGTGACATAATATATTGCTGATATTTGAGCATATGAAACTGACAATTTAAAGCCCTTATAGCCAAGGTAGCAGAAGTGTAAATCTATTTTCCCCATCTGTACAGGGCCCTAGAATCTCTGTCAGAGGGGGTAGGGTTTTTTGCAGTAGAAGCCTTGACCCCTTTGGGACCCTGAGAGATAGTTTCAGGGTCAGCAGTAGGGTTTTTGAAAAGGAATTTATGAGAGTCAGGAACCCTGTAGTACCTGTCCGGCTTAACAGGAGCTGGAGGTAAGGAGTCAGGGGTCAGACTGGACTCTGAAAATACATCATCTACAATGTCTAACACAGGTGGAATAGCTAGGGGCCTGTGTTGTGGGAGTAAAAGGAAGTCTCTGAGCCTTTTCTTAGATTCTGAATAATCTTGGCTCTCCCAGTGGAAATGTTCCCTCATGGTATGCAAAGTTTCCCCAAAAGAGTAATCCTCAGAAGGAGAGGCTGAAGGGATAGATTCTTCAGCATCAGAATCCTCACAGGGAGGAAGAGAGTATTCCTGATCAGAAGAGGAATCAGATGAAATGGAAACCTGATCTGAAGATTCATATTCTGTTTCTTGCCTAGGCCTTTTATCAGGAGGGGGATGGGAACCCCTGATCAAAGTAATTAAGTCTTCGGCCATTTTGAGCATCTGTTTTTTGGACATGGAGGCCTGACCATGAGGTTGTTGTACTTGTTTCATTGTCTTTAAAGGTGCTTTAATCTTTGCCTTTGTAGCTGGAGTAGCTTTAATGTATAACTGTGTAGGTCTGAAAACACCATCAGAAGCCGATGCCTGCTCAGCGGCTCCGGACTCATCTGAGGGAATTGTCTTCGAAGGTCCAATACCTTGAGCTTCCAGCAGCCTAGTCAACTCCACGTGGGAGTCTGTAGTGGCCTGCGAGTCCAAAGTATCGAGCCTCAGGGGCTGAGAAAGCGCCTCACTGAGAACCGGCGACTGGCTTAGAGGAAGCCTCGTCTTTGGTTTTGGACCTTGGATGCCTGTCCTTTTCTTTTTCTTTGCATTTCTTGTGAATTCCGGTAGTCGGATGGCTATCCAACGGCATCGGGTAATTAAATCTTCTGCCAAAATAGTGAAATGCAAAATCGTACAGACGCTTAATAGTGCATTGGTTAAATCTAGCACAAAACCGACAACTAGCAACGTCGTGGTCAGGGTCTAGGCAAGGAATACAGTAAGAATGAAAGCCTTATGAGGTATTTGCTTCCCACAAGAAATACAATTATTAACTTTTTCTGACATCAGTCTGGAGCAAGAAAAAAGTTTCCCCAACGGGGTGCTTAGCTTTTAATGAAGACTTCGGATCTGAAATTCGAACATGAAAATCTCAGGAGTCGGCCGATCGGCACTTGCGAACTGCTTCTGCTTTGGGCATCGTGCG
>NC_056745.1:622046413-622093913 GCF_019279795.1 Protopterus annectens
TGTATGTGGCTGCCCTGAGTTTGCAGGTTCTCCTGTAAGAGGTATTGCTACCTGTTGTCTGTAACACTGATGCCCACACACAGGAAGGATGTCCATCACACAGGGAATGTACAGGGAATACGCTCTCATGATGCAGGGATTCAAAGTGGGTGGTTGCCATGACAGTGGTAACTAGAAGTACTACACGTGTACTCATATATATATATATATATATATATATATATATATATATATATATATATATATATATGGCTATCTGGATATGTACATGTCCATATCGTCCCACCATATGTCCTGGACATGGAGTGTAACCCTACCCCAGCCCCTATAGTCCCAATGTAGTAGTGCAGGGGGGATGTCTGGTATGTATAGCTGGTATATTAATAGACATTTGCTACTGTCATTGGGATTGTTGTCACAGAAATGGTGTGTGTGTGGAAGGTGACATCTGCTCATAACATGTGTGCCATTGGCTACTGACAGACATCCTAAGGTTATCATGGTACAGTACCTGCATATATAGCAGGCTTGACAGCCATGTCACAGCACAGAGTAGGATACACCTGTGTGAAAGTGCATAACCACAACCAATGTGAACACAGCCACAGCCACATATGGTACGCTAGCATAATAGTACAGTAAATGGACTATCTGTCCTACACCATCCTAATATGTGCCACTCACAGAATGACCCTACATATACCGTGCTGCTACACAGTCCGGTCTGATGGATGTCTGTGGTATGGGACATGTGTGTGTATGGCCCTACACACATGTAAGGTAATATGGTACCATACAGTGGGGCAGCATGTAACAATAGATTGAAGAGGATCTAGAAAAATGACATCTACCACAGTCTGTATACAGGCCATAGTACATATTAACAATACACACACTGCCAACATTCACCATCACTATACAGACCTCAGTACTGTACAAATATCCAAAGGATTTCCAGGGTATGGCATTAAGTGTAACCCCTACTGTACATGACATATGTAGAACTCTGATATATCACTGGTGTGTTATCAGATATGTTGACACTATTTATGGTGTAAAGCACATATGCACAACATATGTACAAAGACTGACAGAGGTGTGGCTGAAAGCACATACACAGGGCCAGTATAGACATGTTGCTGTGATATCCTCATTAATCTACCATTGTAATGGGGTTTGTTGCAACATATATCCATTGAGGGATATATAGTCAGTAACTGTCACAGCCTTCACCATCAACAGACTACAATCCTTACAGTACTTTCTGCATTCCACTGATTGATGCATCGTGACTAACACATGACACAAAGGCATAACACTGCCCAGTCTGCAGATGAGCCTGCAAATGGGGATTCCTGATATACATGGAACTGACATGGCAGGTATTGTGACATGTACAACAGGCATATCCAGACAAACACTGTTAATCCAACATTACTACATATGCAGTATAGCAGCACTTACAGTTCGTAGTCAGGTAAGGCACATCCCCCTCCTGTTTGCTGCCCTCTTCCCACAGTGTATGCTGTTAGAGGTAAATCCCCAACAAATCTGAAATGCTGTTTGCCAAACGACAGTTCTAGCTCCTGCTCACAGTGACAAACAAGGGCCAACACCACCAGGATGTTCCCAGGGAGTGGAGTGTATTTCCATGCAATTGGCTATGGGAATGTTACCACACCTGTTCCACATGCAATTGGCTAGGGAAGGCCTGCAATTCATGCAGAGGCCATCAGCTGATCATGAGCATCATGTTAAATACACATGCTGCTGCCTAAGCAATGTAGGTGTGGGCCTCCACATCTGCCAGAGAGGGAGTGGGGGAGGCAGACAGAGGTGAATACATGTCAGGGAGGGGTGGGAGGTTAAAACCGACGCATGTTTGTGTCACACACCTACCAGCACAGGGTATCAAACACCTGACAGCTATGTAGTGCTATCACAGTCCAATGCTGTTATTGGATATGCCACATGGGTTATCTGGCAGGGAGCACTCAGAACATATATGTGATGGTCAGTGACATCTGCAATAGGGATACAGTAGATATGCAGTAGGTGACGTACACGTGCCTGTCTGCATGAACAGCTGCCAGCGTCAGCAGAGGCACACTCACACAGGGACGCACACACATTAACACACTTGGCAGGGTCAGGAATGCAACCCGTCACTAGTGGGATTGCCACAACACATCAATGTGCAAGGAACACATGCACCACACGGGTGACACGGAGGTCGTATAGGCAGTGAGTATGAGGGGATATCAGACATAAGGCAGCATGCTTCACTGTACCTTGGGGAGAGTAGTGCATATGGATGTGGACATATGCACCATAAAACACACACATGAACACGCAGGGTCCAGTTCGGACATGCATGGGTGCATGTCTACACAGGTGTGTGGTGACCAACAGTGCCAGCCGGCTATACAAGGGTAGGCAATGGGTATACCTTGGCATCAGCCCACATGACTATGGTCTGCACTGTGGCACAGGCCTGTAGCTTCTGCATTTGCCCACACAGGTGGGTATTGCATCCGTCTTCCAGGCATCTGGGTGACTATTGTGTGTGGCTACTGCTGTGCATCACATGCCATGCATGTGTTCCCTAGTCTATGACCTGGATGGTGTCTAGGATGTGCACACCTCCCACATGCATGTACAGTGACATGTGAAACTGTACCTGGGGTGTCTCTCCATGCTGTGAACACAACTTATCATCAGATGTGCCAGCCTTGCCCACGTGTGGCAGGGAGTGGTACTGGTCAGCAGATTTACCCTGCACCCACATTGATAGCATGCTAACAGCATTTCCTGATGCCAGTGTCATCTGTCCATACAGGCCATGTTGTCAGGCATGATATGTTCATTGTGAGTTACATGCTAACTGTGACTGGCAGGCCTTGATGTCACATGTATGGGTATGGCTTTGCACCCAAGTCTCTCAGCCATTTACATCTGTTATCCCTGTATGGTTGACATTGTGATATATAGTAGGGCCACCATAAATGAAATTCTGTTATCCCTGTATGGTTGACATTGTGATATATAGTAGGGCCACCATAAATGAAATTAGCAAAACCTCTCTACATTGCCCACAGGTGTCACAGACTCACAACCACCTCTACACAGGATACGAGTTACAAACGCGCGTGCGCGCACACACACACACACACCTGTCATGTCAGGAAGTAGAACCCCTACCTAGCTGGTTTACTACACTACAGCACTATGCAGTTATATTATGTGCCACAGACATTACTGAAGTTCATCTTTCCCAAAGGTGCATTTCACAATTAATGACATCAGCAAGACTACTAAAGTAGGGCATTTGTAATGTACTACGAGTGAGTAGCCTATAATGCATTGCTCCATACACAGACACTGAGAGACACACATCACATCCGGAACTGACATGGATGGAGATGGAACACTACCACTGTTCTAAATCACACTACAGCAGTACGCAGTTACAGAATGTGCCACGGCGATTACTGGGCTATCAATTTCCCAGAGGTGTACTTCTAGATGAGTGACATCAGCAGCTTTGGCAAAGTAGAGTATTTGTATTGTATGGAGTGTGAGTAGCCTGAAAAGCATTGCTCTCTACCCAGTCAGACAGACACACACACACACACACACACACACACACACACACACACACACACACACACACACACACACACACAAACACACACAGTTGCCAGTGATGGGGTTCGAACACCTACCCAACTAATTTATCACACTACAGCAGTATGCAGTTACAGGATGCACCACGGCGACTACTGGGCTATCAATTTCCCAGAGGTGCACTTCTAGATGAGTGACAGCAGCAGCCGTGGCAAAGTAGTGTATTTGCATTGTATGGAGTGTGAGTAGACTAAAAAGCATTGCTCTCTACCCAGTCAGACACACACACACACACACACACACACACACACAGTTGCCAGGGCTGGGGTTCGAACACCTACCTAACTAGTTTATCACACTACAGCAGTACGCAGTTACAGGATGCACCACAGTGATTACGGGGCTATCATGTTCCCAGAGGTGTACTTCTAGGTGAGTGACATCAGCAGCCTTGCCAAAGTTGAATATATGTATTGAACAGAGTGTGAGTAGCCTAACAAGCATTTCACTCTACACAGTCAGAGGCACACACACACACACACACACACACACACTCTCACACAATTAACAGGTCTGGGGTTAGTACTACTACCTAACTATTCTGTCACTACAGCAGTACGCAGTTATGGGACACGCCATGCATTTTACTGAGCTATAGCTCTCCCAATGGTGTCATTCACATTGGAGGCTTGTCATACTACTGCTATGGGGAGGGCAGTGTGTGCATGGGCCATACCCCTTTCATGTAGGGGTTGACACACAACATGTGGGCACACACGGGATCATATGTCACAGGTGCGTGTATACAGCTATTAGATGGCTGCTTCCTTGTAGAGTCTTGTTGCACAGCTGGCACATACACCACATAGTCTGTCATGCTGACAGGTACTGGTGGCTAGTACCTGCAGTGGGTTACATCCGCACCTCATGTGTTGGGAGCCCTTAGGCTGTGTGCCAATTGGGACAGGCCCACATGGCTTCTTGTCACATTCACCCTCTTCAACACATCTATGCCCATGTGCCTGTGGCTTATTATAGTGTGTTGTCCTTACATATTTGTCTGCATTCCTATCCACTGTGTGTGCAAGGCAGGAGTGGTGGATACTGACATGTGTTCACACTGAGAACTGCAACATTCAGATATGTCTGGTCCACTGGTGTTTGCAGACATGGCCTTCATGTGTTTAAGTGTGTGAGCATGCCCAGTATGACCTCTCAGTATGTTGTTGACTGACATTGCCTTCATTCCTCTAAGTATGTGAGCATGCCCAGCATGGCCATCTGCATTGCATGTGTGGACCACGTCCAAGTTGTTTGTACTGCGGTGCTGACCTTTTGTTGTACACCAACAGGTAGCATACTGTGTCTGCAGGGTATCCATTGGTCATTTGCTATTGACTGTTGCTACATTTCTGCATAGCTGGGGGGGGGGCACCTGACTGTTTCTACTGTTCTACACAGGAGTGGGGGGGGGCACACCTGACTGTTACTCTATGTGTATGCTGGATGGGGGGGGGGCACCTAACACTTGTACACATTTGCTAGGACTGTACTGGTAAGTCCGGTACTCCCTTTCAGTCTGTAGTCTTACCTATCCTGCTAGCTAGGGATTACCAGTGTAGTACAGATCCTAGCTTTGTTTACCTATATATTAGTGTCTGACTTCCTACCCTTCACAACTTACATAGGTTCATAGGTAGGTAGGTACTAGGCTATCAGCCCTGGGGCCTATACATGCCCAGCCAAAAACGTATCCTGGCTTTTGCCACCCAAGAAAATTATTTTCCTGTGCCACTGTTGAGCAGAGCCATAGAGGTGATCCCCAGGGTGAATTTCCTATTTCCCATCCAATCATCAAGATTTTTCTTGAAGAGTGCTAATGAGCTTTGTTTGATATAGATAGGTAGTTTATTCCAGAGTATGGGAAGTCTCTGCGACAGGAATGTTCTGTTTACTGTGGTGACAAGGTTTAGGTCCCTAGAGCGTGTAGCTCAGAGGGACTGGGATTTCTTTAAGTGGAGCATGTCCAACAGCTCTGGGTTTGACACAGCTTTGTACGTTAGGCAGAGATCCCTTCTGAGTAGGCAATATGCGACAGAGTAAAGCTGGAGTTTTTTGAGACGGTCTGCGTATGGGCATCTCTTTGAGGCTGGTAATCCTCTTTGTGAGGTGTTTCTGCCGCCTTTCCAGTTGTTGTAGATGTCTTGTGAGGTACATACCAAAAGGAGCGTTGTACTCTATAATGGGTCTGAGTGATGAGTAGAGGGGAACAATGACCTCTTTTTTTCAGGATGAGAAACATTTTGTGATGAGGTGCGCCACGTAGAAGGATTTCCTGACTATGGCAATGTGATTATCAAAGGAGAGACTACTGTCCACCTGTGTCCCAAGGTCTCATCACACTTTCGGTGTTAAGTATACTACCGCCTATGTTGTAGTTCATGCGTCAGAGTTTTTACTAAAGGAGATGACAATGCACTTTTTGGCATTGAGCTTGAGGCCATGGCTTTGACACCAGGCATCTGTCTCAGTGAGGCCCTTTTGTAGGATGTCCACATCGTTAGGAGTTTCGATTATGGCTCCTAGTTTGCAGTCATCTGCGAACTTCATTAGCCAAAGACCTTCTGTGTTAGCCTGTACTTCAGAGAAGTAGATACCAAACAGGAGAGGACCCAGGACTGAATCCTATGGTACTCCACTTGTCACTGGTCTGAAATCGGATTTGGAGTCTGCTACTTTCACAGTGTGGGTTCTGTCAGTGAGCCAGTTGGCAACCCATCTTGTGACATAGGGATTTATACCTAGTTTAGTGAGTTTATCTATAATTCCAGAGTGGGGGATGGTGTCAAGAGCCTTGGCAAGATCCAGATAGGCTGTATGAACCACCTTATCCTTGTCTATGGCTTTGGTGACTGCTTCAGAGAAGTCTATCAGGTTTAGGAGACATGATCTGCCTTTTCCAAACCCGAACTGGGTGGTGTCCAGTGATTGGAGATTACCAATGTTTTTGTTTATAAGTTCCATAATGATACATTCCATGGCCTTGCAGACCAGGCTCGTCAGGCTAATGGGGTGGTAGTTTCCGGGGTCCATGGTGGCTCCCCCCTTGTGGAGTGGGATAACCGTTGCTGTGCGCCATTCAGCAGGCACAAAGCCTGAGGTGAGGCTATGATTGAACATGGTACTTAGGTGGGGTGCCAATTCATTCTGTAATTCATGTAGAACGCAGCCTGGGATGTTGTCTGTCCCATGGATGCTGTGTTCTTAGCTTTGGAGAGTGTGGTTTTTACCTGTGCAGCTGTGATTACAGGAACTTTGCATTCTTCCGGTGTAGAGATGGGCTCTTTAGGGGGTGAGAGGGGGGTAAAGTTAGCACTGAACCTATCTGCCAGGATGTTGGCAATATCAGTTGGGTTTGTATATTTAGTGCCATTGTGCTGTAACTCAGAGCAGACCTGAGTGTTGCCATTGAGATTCTTGACATAGCTATAGAATGCTTTGTGATTGTCTTTAGAATCAGTGGGGATTTTGTTTTCGTAACTAGCTTTGGAGGATTATTATCAGGGATCGCAGCTTCTTACTGAGGCTGACCAGGGAGCTCCTCCACTCATGGGATTTTACTCTCTTTTGCAACAGTTTCTTCCTTCTGTTGTGCAGTTTGTTTATGGCAGGGCACCACCAGATTGGCTTCCTTTTTTTGGAGGATAGCATCTTGGTTCTGTTTGGGATAGCACGATCCATGCACTCATGTAAGTGCTTATAAAGTGCAATTGTGCAGGATTCAGTAGTCGTAGCTGTATTGTCCATCTGCATGGGTGACGTGAAGTTCACCACTTCTGTCTTAAGAAGCATGAAGTTGGATTTGGAGAACTTTTTTACCATGGTTTCCTTAATGGGGGCTGGGGGCAGGAGGTGGATATCTACGGTAATTAGTTTATGGTCAGGTCGGACCAATGAGGCGTTGACTTCAGGTGTGGAACAGCGGTCACTCATGTTGATAATGACTAGATCTAGGGTATTGTTGCCCCTGGTGGAGGTGTGGATAAGTTGATCCAGGGCACTGGAGTTTATGAATTCCAGAAAGCGTTGAATGAAGGAGTTGGTACATGAGTTGTTTTCCCAGTTAATGGTGGGGTAGTTGAAATCGCCCATTATTAGGGTGTTTGGTTGAACCCTAATATTTTCCAGTACATCAAGAAAAGAGGAGTGGGAATCCTGGGGCATGGTGGGTGATCTGTAGCAAGCTACAATTTGGATTGCAGTTTTGCCCAGAATTAGTTGCACTTGGATAACCTCAGCTGCATTATGCTGATCAACTAGCCTGGAGGTGTGGATATCCTTAATGAATATGGACACACCTCCGCCTTTGGTGTTCCAGTCCAAGTTACTTGGCCGAAAATTGTGGTATGAGTTGTAGCCTGGTAGTGCAGGCGTGATCTCTGGAGCCTTGAACCAGGTCTCATTCACTGCACAGATATTGATGTTCTCCATTTTAAGGAGTGCCTCGAGTGAGTGCATTTTGAGATTTACACTTCTAGCATTGAGTAGCATCACCCTCAGTTTTTGCTTGCCTGTTCCTGTTATGGTGGTGAATTTGTCATTTGAATCTTGCCTAAAAAAGGCACTATAGGGGCGGCAAGAACCTTAGCCAGTATCTGGAATCCCAGGGGTGACAGATGCAGGCCATCTTTGGCAAAGTATCGTGGTCTGTCGACCATGCCATACCATCTGACTGCCTGGTCTGCTGCGGTCTGTCTGTGTAGGCATGGGGGAGATGTTAACCATAGAGCACATTCGGAGGCCATACTACAGCATTTGTTTGTGTTTGTCTTCATCTGTCCTGCTGGCTGAGACTGTTGCTGGGTATGTGATCCTTCCTGACTGGTATGTGTGGCTCTTATGGACACCCCTGTCACTCAGGCCATTTCCTGCAGTGAGTTTTGTCACCCTGTGTAGTACTGGCTACTATGGTGACTCCAGTATGTGTTACAGATCTCATGCTGCCACTATAGGTGTCTACTCTCTGCTGCCTTGACATCCGGCCACCCAATTCCCTTGCATGATCACATCCATACCATAGCTACAGGTAAAAACACATTCTACTCCGTTTGACAATTGGTAGGTTGATTGATTTACCTTGAGGGTGTGCCGGACTTGAGGATGGTGCTGGAGGGCTGCCTATGTCGGATGCACATAGTACACTCCCTATACATGGTTGGGCACAGGTAGTGTCATGTTTGGCATCCCTTTTACTGTCTGTGCAAGTCAGAGAGAGGTGTCATTCCCTGAGGCCCTACTGTGTCAGTGCATATGCCTCTTGGCCATACTGGGCATGCCCCCTTCTGCCTACTGGAGCATGCTCAGGTTGTTCCTCCTCCGAGTTACTCTGTACCTGTACTGGTCTTGGCATTGGTGGGGGGCTGTGTGGCCCTGCTCCATGCTGTTCCTGCTGCAGCTGTTTCCGCAGGATCATACTGTGTAGCATAGCACATACCATTACTATTTGGGTACATGTAGCTGGTGAATACTGCAGGGCTCCACCGGATGTGTCCAGACACCGGAACCGTGACCTGAGCATCCCAAACACATTCTCTATTATATGTCTGGCCTGTGCATGTGCATCATTATGGCATTGTTGTTCATGTGTGTGTGCATTTCTGATGGGTGTCATCAGCCACAGCTCCAGTGGCTACCCAGCATCCCCCATTAGGTGACCGTAAGGATGTCCACATTGGCAAATCTGTGGTACAGCTGCATCAGTTGCCATATATGTGAATCGTCATAGCTTCCAGGGCAGCCAGCACACACATTTAGTATAATGCCCTGGGCATTACATACGACATTTAGTATAATGCCCTGGGCATTACATACGACCTGGCAGTTGATGGAGGGGATGCCCTTGCAGTTGATCTAGACCCTACCCTGCTCACTGGATGCTGCTTTGATGCGTACGTGCATGCAGTCTATAGCACCCACTACCCTAGGGTAGTTAGCTTTTTGATAGAAAAGACGCATATTGCGGGTCAACACCTCACGTGTGTTGAGGAAATATATGTGCTCACTGGCATGTGCTGACATGGCATCCAGGAAATGGTGGAATACTCTGGATGCTGATGCCTGTGAGATGCCCATGTTATCCCCAGTTGTAATTTGGGAGGTACCTGTGGCTAGTATACCTAGGCCTACACATACCTTGGTATCCACTGGGATGGGTTCCCCTCAGCCAGTGTGGTGTGTCAGGTGTGGCCTGCACAGCTCAACGATTTGCTGTAGGAGGTCTCTGTCCACCCCATAGCATTCCACTATCTCCAGCTCATGTAGCCCCTGGTAGGGTACCCTGGGTCTGTACACTCTTCTCTGTCTCCTCACTGTGGGTTGTTCGGCAGCATTGCCACCCTCAGCCTCTTGCACATGTTGCCTGCTGCAGCCCTTCTCATTTTGTAGGTTTGGTTTTAAAATTTCCCTGCTTGTATACACCAGTGGTGTAGAGTGTGGAAAAAACAGGGGGGTAGGTGTTTGCTTGGTTTATAGTGGTGTTCTGGACTGGGCTGGTCTGCTTCCTGTGTGATTAGCTAATTCTGATACATTTCATCTGGCAGCTCAGCTAGTTCTCCTTGATTACCTTCATACTGCTGTTTTCCCTTCCCATTGCCGCCCTGTTTAGGCCCATGTGCACGCCGTGCAAACGGAGTGCTCAAATGTGCACAGAGCTGCTTTTTCCTGGTTTAACTTCCTTTTTCTTCCTGTACAACCCTGTGCACGGCGAGCACACCCGCTTACACTTTGTAAAGAGTACTAGGCAGGTTTAGACACACCCCTAGCTTAGCTGTGCTACGCTAGGAGTAATCCCGAGCCACAGGTCTCCAATCCACTTACAGTATGCCTGACAACCCCCCATGATGTCACCTATATCCTAGTCTTGCACCCAGCTATTTATACTCTTACACTCTTGGGACCTGCCTCACACCCTGGGAAAATATGGGATTCACTAACCCTTCCCTCATTTGCATAGGATTGCCTGCTAATGCATAGTTACATGTCCCACACTGAGCCTCCTCCCTTAGCAACCATTACTCACTGGCCAGGTTGTCTTCTGACTGCCACTGACTTTCATGGCAGAACACTGATTTTAGTTAAAATGCTTATTTTAGGTTTATTTTATTAATTTCCCCCCGATCCCATTTGCGCATTGCTGCCCGATGCTTAACCAGGCGAGCTCGGCGAAAAGAAAATTAAAAGTTGTTTATTTTATTTATTTTTACATTTTGCACTGCCAATGGCCTTCTACTTGGACATTGGCATGCTTCCTCAATGATATGCAGCCTTTATTTGGAGCTGTCATAGCTCCGTTTTGTAGATTGCAGAACTGTACTCGGTTTCTAACTGAGTACATTTCTGCACACTGCACTCATCCTGCACGGACGGCTGCCAGCTTCCTGGATTGCATATTACCCTCATTTGCATGATTTTCACCTGCAATTGAGGGTAATTTGCATACAGGAGCTCGGTCCGTGCAGGATTAGCCTAAGGGCTCATGTGCACTTCCCAGGAGCTCATTCCTGGATCCCACGTCAGCCACATTGCCAAAAATAGCTCTTAAATTAATCCTGCAAGCTATAAAGGGTTTCGTAAATCTGGGGGAGTTTCTTTCAACAATTTCAAGAATTCTTCAATAGTGGGTTCTTGGACTGACTTCCTTTTTCTTGTTATACATTTTCTCGCCACAGCCAATTTGGACCATAATAGATATAAATCCTTTTTACTCATTTCTGTATTATCATTTACATTTAAGAAAATTTGAGATTTGGTTAAAACAAATGCATCTGTGAAAATAGCTTGAAGGAATTTAGTAATTTCTTCCTAAAATGTTTTAATTTTAATACATTCATAAAACACATGAATCCAATCTGATTTACAATTTAATAAACATTTCCAGCAGACAGTATTTTTTGTTTTTGTAACTTTTATCTGGTGTGATAAATGCTCTGTGTATAAATCTCCAATTATAGATTTTCCATACTTGTAAATTAAATGTAGCGTTGATAGAATATAAGAGATTGGCTTTACTTTCAGTTGTTAAATTTGTTTGAAGTCCTTTAGTTATGTAGTTCCAAAATTTTCGGTTAGTGTTGGTTTTATAGATCAATAAAATTTTATATATTTTTGATGTCAAGTTTGTCCAGTTAAGTTTGTTATATATTACTTCAGACATAAGATTTATGAATTTAGGGCTAGTTTTGTAAGAAGAGCTAATTATTATTCTACTTAAATCTTGGGCATATGACAATATGCTTTGAAGTATCAACCAATCAGTGTCTGGTATATTAAATGTATTTTGAATTTGTTGAATGTCTAATACTTTTTGATCTTTTATACGATATTGCCAACAACTAAAGTTTATCATCTCCCAACTTGTTAAAGTATTTTTATGAATTTTATTAAAGAAGTTTTTTGTAGAACTAAAGGGTATTAATAAATCTAACCATATTTTAATGCCCGAGTTGGAATAGGTAAAACTTTATATACTGTATATGTTATTAATATAATTTAAATTAGTTGGATTTGATATATTATATTGAATATTAATCATTAAACCATGCCACAATATATTATGTTCTACTGAGATGAGATTTTTATTCTATTTTCATTTAGGAAAATAATAGTATGCAAAGTCTTCCATATTGAGGAATAATTACTATCAAACCAATTAATGATAATTTTAAAAATAGTAGGAACGAAAGTGAGGAACCAACCACAAGGAATACGCACAAAGTTTTTCTTTAAAACCACAAGTATTCTGGCTGAAGAAAATATTAACAGTCCGTTGTGTAATCCAAGCAATTCTTTATTAGAATACAAAAGATAAGCGCTTTCACGTGGTAAGTCCACGCTTCATCAGATGTCATTAGAAAATACATAAATTCTGTTATTTAACCTATAAAACGCGGGAAATTAATTGAACAATTTTATAGTTAAAACAGCTGTGTGTTTGTTGCCAAGCGCTCTGTAAGTGCGCTCATTAAGCAGCAAGAATCTCACCGCTATTGCAAGCGAGACATGGCAGATAAGAATCAGAACTATCTAAAAAATCACATGACGTGAAATGCTTCACTATATGTGTATCAATAAAATATACTTCTTTTTTTAAGACTTAAAAATAAAACAATATTGTCATGCTACCTAACGTTATATATGCATTAGAGACCTTTCTTACGCTCAATATCTCATTGATTCATGCATAATGAAGTCTCACTAAACATTTACTGACATAGTCAGTAAAACAAAGTTAATAAACACAATAGTCAGGAGAATCTATACAACATTTGATTAATAAATATAAAAAACAAAATCAGAATGCTCAATAAAAGCACATCAAATCTCGGGCATGTACTTCAAACATTATTCATATGAGCATAAAAACTTATGTTGCTCCCGATAAGCAGTAATAAAATAAAAACTGAACTAAGAAACAAAATTAGAAGACAAAATTAAATTGAAATAAAAATACTATCTCCTTTTTAAGGCATCTCCTTGAAGTCAATTCTTCTGTGTGCATTTAGTATTGATATAGGGTGCCATGGAGTATATTAGAAACAAATAAGAAGCGGAACTCTAACAGCAAAACATTGGTATAAAGAGTTCTCGAATGCATACGAATCACTTGGTCTTGAGAAATTTATTCGGACTACATGTCTCAAGTAAAATTAACTAAAATAGGACTTTTCCTGAATGCGTTAATCTACTGGGTGTACCACAGGTTTAGAACCAAGGAGACAAAAATAAGTTACCAAAAAAAAAAATGGTATCAAAAAAGGGGGCCAAAAACCAGGAAACAGGACCAAAAACTAACTGCCATCAAATTGTAATGAAGCTTAAAGAAGCTTAAAAACTAACATAAGTTAGACGAACATATATATATTGATTGTGCCACTGGCTGTAAAATTGTTTATAAAATTAAGCTTGATGTTATTTATATCATTTATATAAAGGATATATATATAAAATAATAATGCAATGATTCTAGGTGTAAATCTGCATTAGTAAGTCAATAAACACTAAAGAGTGTATATAACTATATATTAAATCCACACATAATAATTCTCTGAAATAAATATATTCATATATAATCTGCCTTATATACATAAATCCATAAACTCAAGCTAACATAAAAGCTGTGTATACATAATGGTAATAGTTTCCTGCCTATCTAGATAGCAAAACCGGCTTTATAGATACAAAATTATTGATCCCTGGTGTCAAATGTGCTCCTAATTTCAGTATCCAGTTTAGTTCGTTGATGGCCAAGTTATTCTCCTTGTTACCTTCCCTACCATTGTCAATAACTATTTGCAGCACTCTAAAAGTAAAGGAATGTGATGGAAATTCCAAAATATGTTTCGCTAACGCATTTGTTTCTATTTTCTTCCTAATATCATACAAGTGGTTATAAATGCGCTCCTGGAGCTTCGTTTTTGTTAATCCTATGTAGAATGCCTGGCATTTGATACAAGTGGCAAGATATATGAGATTACGAGTATTACAGTTAGCAAAAAAGTGCGGTGTGAATACATAGTCCATAGTTGGATGTTTAAATGATTGTTCTTTGGTGATGTAATTGCATCTACTGCAGCTATAGCATGGAAAAGTACCTCGTCTATATGAAACAGGATTATACGGGGTCATTCTAGTGCCATCAGTTGTGATGTGTATATCACCACATAGAATCCTTTTTAAGCTTTTACTGTTTTTATATAAAAAAGATGGATTTCTACCTATCAGGTCTCTTGTGTTGGCATCTATAGTCAATATATGCCAATTGTCTTGGATGACTTGTTGTATTTTCTTGATATTACTAGTGTAAGTTGTTACATACCTAATGTGATTATTGTAGAAGGATTTCATTCTGCTACAATACTGAACGACCTGACTGTGTGGTTCTGTACTGGGTAGTTCTACTGGTATTCTCTGTCCCAATATGTCATATTTGATTTTCCCGACCATTTTGGGGTCATAGCCTCTATCGAGAAATAATTTCTCTAGTAGTTGGGCCTCTTTAATGAGATCTGCTTCATTGCTGCATAATTTCATTATCCTGAGGAACTGGCTTTTTACTATGCCCTGGAACACATGCCTGGGGTGCATGCTGTCAAAAGTCAGCAACGCATTACGCCACGTAGGTTTCCTGTACAAAGATGAAATAATGCCACCCTCAGATGTAAAACTAAGTGTCACGTCAAGGAAATTAATATGAGTAGCAGAAGTTTCCTTTGTGAATCTCAGAAAGCTGCTGGTAGTTTCCAAGTAACCTAGGAAAGTTTCAAACAGTTGCAGGGTACCTTCCCATACGATAATAATATCATCTACAAAACGTCTATAAAGTTTTATGTGTTTGAAACTTTTATGTGTAAAGAGAAACGACTTCTCCCACCATAGAACTACCAAATTGGCGTAGGTATTAGCACAGGGGGTGCCCATGGCTACCCCCCATTTTTGTAAATAATACCTATCGTCAAACATGAACACATTGTTATACAAAATGAGTTCTAATAATTGGCACACCAAAATTATTCTATTATTGCTAAAGGTGGTTTCTTTACTCAAAAGTTGTCTAATATATTCCATCCCTTCTACATTGGGTATTGATGTGAATAGAGTTCTGACATCTAAAGCAATAAATATATATTGTTTGCTGTTATCCAACTTGATATCCTTAATATTATCTAAGAGGTCATAGGTGTCTTTCAATATAGTAAAAAACTGGTTAACTACCGGTCTCAATAGATCCTCCACAAACTTAGATATATGGGCTGTTACCCAATTGTCACCTGACACAATGGGTCTATAAGGGATCGGAGTTATCTCCTTGTGAATTTTGGGTAAGCCTTTGATAGTAGGTATGGTGGGAAACTCTATATATAGGAAATTATATATCTCCTGACTAACTTGGCGACATATGACCAAATCATATATAGTGTCCTTGACCGTGTTGACAATGTGTGACACTTCTTTATGAGTAATGGACATATATGTATCTGCTTCTGACAGCATGCTATACATGCCTCTCTGATAGTCTTCTCTATCCAGCACAACAACCCCCCCCCCCTTTATCAGCCGGTTTCACTACTATTCGGGAATCCTGTTTAAGGTAGTTCAGGCTACTTACTTCCAATGGACTGAGGTTATAGTATCTTCCTTTCTTGTTTGTTTTACTGAACATCAAATAATACTGATGTTCACAAGCCTTTAGGAAGCATTCAACGTGTGGGGGCATATTAGGTATAAATGTGCTATTAACTCTATAGCGTGCTACGTCTTGATCAACCCCTTCATCAGTTTTAAAAAGCAGCTTTAAACATAGATTCCTACAGAACAGCCTCAAGTCAATTAAAGTATCTGTCAGCTTCGCATTAGTCGCTGGTATAAAATTAAGGCCTTTATTCAGGACCTTAATGCTAGAAAAGTCCAAAGAGACACTAGAATGGTTAAACAAAATGCTGTAAGTCAGTTCCTTCTCCTTCTGTTTTGTGGAAACTGCTCCGACGAGTTTTTCCTTTTGCGGGAGTCTCTGCTGTGGGACCTCCCTCTGTTGTAATGAGTAACTTGTTTTTTCAGATACGGTAAAAAAGCCCCAGAGGAGGAAGGTGTTGTAGAGGTACTTTTAGGAATCGCTCCAGTGGAGTGAAGTAAAGCATGGTTGGTAAATGCTTCTTGGTTCGGGGGAGGCGTATCTGCCAAGCCAGTGACCATTTGCAAGTTGTTTGATGAAGTCGATGTCATCGCCTCTGCCTGAAGCAGAGATGAAGGTGGTTGGGGTAAAGGTTGAACAATGCTGGTAGTAGCTGTATTGGAATTAGAGGGCCTAACATTGTTGCCAGTCTTTGCCTCAGTTGTAGCTGATTGAGCAGCTTGATATCGTGGCCAAATGAACACTTGACCCCTTTGAAAGTCATTAAAGTCCTGTAACAGTTTTTCTGTTTGGTAGCTTTCAACCTTTCACTGAACATTTTAACTTGTGTAAACATGTAATTGATTTTATCCGCACAAAAGCTAGAGGTAAAACGTTCAGATAGTTGTTTGTATAGTAAATCTGTTTTACCTCTTAGTTCCATTTCTATGGGCTGGAAATAATCTAACATGAGTTTTGCGTAGCTGAATCCCAACTCTATATTTAAATCTTGTCAGCGTTTCAAAAGTTCAGGATGTGAGTCCCCATAGGTGGGCATACAAAATACCCTCATACCCCTGGGGACTATTTTAAAATGAACACATGCTTCTAAATGAAGCCTCTGCCAGGCATATCTTTGAAGTTGGTACAGATTGTCCTCTAACAATTTCAACAAAGGAAAAAAGTCTGTGAGGTTCTCACCATTTTCTTGAGACTGTGTACTTCTGGCGTCATTCGATAAGTCCAGAGACAATAAAGGGTTGTTAATTGCATGTATCAGTCCATTCCATAATGACAATGTTTCCCTCGGCTCCGGTTCTGGATGTATGTCAGATTCCATAGTGTACAGGGTATGCCAACCAAAAAAAGAGACAAAACTGAAGTAATAGTCGGTATCCCTGTTAAATAGTTCACTCACCAAAAAAAATGGAAATAGTAGGAACGAAAGTGAGGAACCAACCACAAGGAATACGCACAAAGTTTTTCTTTAAAACCACAAGTATTCTGGCTGAAGAAAATATTAACAGTCCGTTGTGTAATCCAAGCAATTCTTTATTAGAATACAAAAGATAAGCGCTTTCACGTGGTAAGTCCACGCTTCATCAGATGTCATTAGAAAATACATAAATTCTGTTATTTAACCTCTAAAACGCGGGAAATTAATTGAACAATTTTATAGTTAAAACAGATGTGTGTTTGTTGCTAAGTGCTCTGTAAGTGCGCTCATTAAGCAGCAAGAATCTCACCGCTATTGCAAGCGAGACATGGCAGATAAGAATCAGAACTATCTAAAAAATCACATGACGTGAAATGCTTCACTATATGTGTATCAATAAAATATACTTCTTTTTTTAAGACTTAAAAATAAAACAATATTGTCATGCTACCTAACGTTATATATGCATTAGAGACCTTTCTTACGCTCAATATCTCATTGATTCATGCATAATGAAGTCTCACTAAACATTTACTGACATAGTCAGTAAAACAAAGTTAATAAACACAATAGTCAGGAGAATCTATACAACATTTGATTAATAAATATAAAAAACAAAATCAGAATGCTCAATAAAAGCACATCAAATCTCGGGCATGTACTTCAAACATTATTCATATGAGCATAATTTTAAAAATAGAAGCTTTTATATATGTCTCTATGTCTGGAAAGTTGTTTCCTCCTCTTTCCCATGGTCTGATGTGATGTGTATGCTATCCTTTCTTTTTGGATACCAAAACGAAGTTTAGAAGAATTTTATTTATTATTTTTAAATATTTTCTTTCTGGAATCATTGATATGGCTTGCGCAATGTAGTTTATTTTGGGCAGTAATATTTTTATAATTTGCAGTCTGTCTTCAAATTTCAAATACATTTTATTCCGATTTGTAGTTAATATTTTATATTATTTATTATATAATTATAGTTTTGGGCTAGTGTAGATTCTAAACTGTCACTTAGTATTGTTCCTAAATATTTTATCGTGGAAACTGGTTTACCTATTATATGATTCTTGTTTAATAAGGAGTCTCTTTTTTTATTTCAAAGTAGATAATTTGACGTTGTCTTGTTAAAAGAAAGACCAGAGATTAAATAGAATTTAACTAATTGTTTATCTAGTTATAATAAAGCCTCCCCTGAAACATTTAGTGTGAGTAGTATACCATCAGCAAATAGCATAATTTTTGAGTTAAGCTGTCCATATACATCAATACCATTTATTTTGAGATTGTTACGAATTGATATTGCAAATAATTCTATTGCCAGGGCAAATAGTATAGGGGACATTGGGCATCCTTGCTTTGTGACTCTAGATATTTCAATAGCTTCTGAAGTGAAATGTCCAAGTTTGGCATATGCAAGATTATATTTATAAATGTTTTTTATTAATGCAATAAATTTAAGTGGAAAATTAAACAATTTTAAGGATTTAAAAAGAAATTCCCATCTAAGGGAGTCAAAGGCTTTTATGTCCAAAGTTGCTATTAGTGTTTCCCTATTGTCTTTGTTTAAGACGTCTATAAGTGTTAATATTCTCTGTATATTATCTTGGGCATGTCTATTATAAATAAATCCAGTTTGATCTTCATTTATGATTCGAGTTAAAAGTTGTTTGACTCTACTAACTACTATTGACATAAATATTTTGTAGTCATTGTTGAGTACTGAAATTGGCCTATATGAGCTACATTGTAAAGGATCTTTTTTTTCTTTTAAGATAAGGTGAGATTAAGGAGTATTTCCATGAAGCTGGAATTATGTTTTTCATTTGTATTTCGTTTGTTTTATGAAATAAAGATATTACTGAGGTTGGAAATATCTTATACACTTCATTAATTATTCCATCAATTCCCGGTGCTTTATTATTTTTACTTTCCTCGTTTTTTTCAGTAATTTCTTTTAGGGTGATTTGTTTTTGAAGATCTAATATTCATTTTCTGGGATTACCTTTAGATTTGTTGAATTTAACTCTAAAATTTCTATTTTATTATGGTTAGATTCTTCCCTATAATGATTAATGTAATGATGTTTAAAGGCATGAGTTATGATCAGAGAAAGGACATGGGATTATGGAAAAACTTATTTTTGTGTTTAATTCTTGAGATATGAATATTTTTATCAATCCTGGCTTGGGTACCAAATCTATAATCTTGGTGTGAGAATGATAATGAATTAGTTTCTTTGTAACTAAATGTGTCAATTAGATTTAGACTTTCGCAATATTTTTTAAGAGATTTTCCTGTGTTACTAACGTGTAAGCTTTTTTTGTTGGAAGTATCTGTATTATCCAAGATACAACTGGAGTCTCCTCTTTATATCAAGTATCCCTTACATACTCTAGTAATTAAGTCTATATGTTTTGTTACTGTTCCTATGCCTATACCTGGGAACCAGTAAACATTTGCTAGAGTCCAGATTCTATTACTATATTTTACTATTACTAAAGACAAAAGTCCTTCTTTATCCTCATATTTAAAAAGGATTTGGCATTATAACATTTTTGCCATAGAATAAGAGTCCCTCTAGTCTTTTTTTATATGAGGAATGAGCTAATATTTTGTATTCATTAGGGTTCCAAGTAAAGGTATCTTCTGTTTTGAAATGTGTTTCTTGAAGAAATATCACTTGTATTTTGTTCAATTTTATATATTTTAATAAGTTTGATCTTTTCCTTGGGTTATTTAATCCATTGGTGTTTAAGGACAGTAAGGTTAGATCCATTGCTATAAGTTACTTATATATAATATTTAAGATAATAGATATGTTTATGATGTTTTATATATAGTTTGTGTAACATCTTTCTTGAATTTGTTCATTATGTGTAGATTATATTTAGAGGAAGTATATGAAATAATATTTTGTTCAAGCCAATAAAGAAAAGAAAACATGAACGTTTCCTGAAAAGATAAATGGAATAAAATAAGCAATTGTTCTAATAAACCCTCTCAAAACCATGAGGTGATATACACTTCCAATCCAATAGATAGAAAAAAATCTATTAGATTGACCTTCACCTCAACCATCCAATATATTGGAAATCACCCTTTCTGAGTTCCAGTAAATGATCTCTTTTTTGGAGATATATAGAGTATATGTATATGTATTAATCAACTATTTTAGTATCTTTCTTCCATTATAACATAGTTTAATCATTTAGTGTTCTTTCTTTCAGCTTATAACTATCTGTTAAATATAACATTTCTATTAGCATATTCAGTAACATTTATCTAGAATCTCTTGCTTCACAACATTAAATTATTAACAAATTGATGAAATTAAACCAGTCAAATATGAAGAAATAAAGCTATTCATTTATTTTAAAGGATTATGTTCTAAATAAAAAAACACTTCAGTGTAATATTTAAGTGAGTTAATGCATTATAAACTTATAATTTCAACTTGACATTTCTTTCTTATACTACTCTAGTTCTTTCAATATTCATTTTCTATTAGAAATTTATTGTACTGTTCATAAATTAGTTTGCAAATATATGTTAATTTATAATCTACTGTAACTTCAGTAAATTCACAGTAACTCAGTAACCTTTATTTATATGTCATTCTTGTTCAGTTAATGAAATTTTGATAATGAAGAAAAACCTCCACTTTGTCCAAGCCTCAAATTCTATGACACTGACTGACTCTCATCTAAAATAATCAAGGTAATCTATATCTTGGATTTAATTTTATTTTCTTAGTACACTTTATTTCTCTCTCAATCCATTGTTATTTGCATAGTAAGAAATTCAGTATTAAATTTTATGGAGTTATCTTCCTTTGATCAAATTTATGTAAGTTATGGATGATGTGTTCAGTCAGTGTTCAAGAATCAAAGACATGTCTTAAAATTCCTTCTTCTATGTCTTGTAGGCAAATTTTCAATAGAAACATAACATATGGATTGTCATATTAGACAATTGTTTTTTAACTAAGTTATAGTTGAGATTTCATTCCCTTTTCTTGAAACAAAGTTAATACTCATTCAATTTTGAACAACTTTGACCAAGCAAAAACTGTGTTACCACCGGCCGTGATCACAAAATAGGACACCAAAGTGAAGCAAATGAATTCTTTATTCTCTCTCTAGCGCCTCGGTGTTTCCACCTTCAAGGAAGGTGGAAACACCAAGGTGCTAGAGAGAGAATAAAGAATTCATTTGTTTCACTTTGGTGTCCTAGTTTGTGATCACGGCTGGTGGTAACACAGTTTTTGCTGGGTCAGAGTTGTTCAATATTAAGGAGAAGGAGAATGTTTGTATTTAATACTCATTCAATAGCTTGCAATTCATTTTTAACTTAAGGGTTCACTGTTTTCACTTTTTTGATTACAATAATTATTAACATTTAGGTAACTATATTATTTGAAGGTATTTCTTATAATGTAGATACAGATATGAATTAATTAAGTTTAATGCATCTGTTATAAACCTGAATACAACCTCTAGAACTTTTTCTATATTATTATTAATACATTAGAATTTCGCCTCTAAGTTTAAATAACATCATGTTTACAGCATAGTAGTGCATCTATATAGTTAAATTCTATAAAATTCCAAATAAACTATTTGTTTTAACAGTATGATATGTTATGCACTGAATGCATGAGGTATGTATATTTTGATCTTAGAAAGATATATTTCTGTTAAGACAGACAATATTGTTATTCAGAGTTTAACATTGTAATAAATCTTAGTGCAAGATGATAAAGAAATCTATGTATTCACTGCCTGGTCTATAACTCTGGAAATAAATGTTGAGATTTGTCTGATACAGTCATGCTATTTAACTGCAAACAAGTGGACAGGTCAGTAAATACTACAATACATGTACTACTGCACTTTTCTGATCTAAGACTCTATGGTTAGTTACAACACAATTCACATACATCAGGTCCCTATACATATCTTTAATAAATGCTGAGATTTGTCTGATACAGTCATGCTATTTAACTGCAAACAAGTGGACAGGTCAGTAAATACTACAATACATGTACTACTGCACTTTTCTGATCTAAGACTCTATGGTTAGTTACAACACAGTTCACACATGTCAGGTATACATATCTGGCATTTACATATCATCGCCACCATGGCTGGACATTAATAAATGCTTCCTTTGTGTCACTTCTCAGCAAGATATAACTTATATGACAAACAAGCACTTAGTGTTGTATTTGTTTTTGTACTGTAATCTAACCCCTGTCTTGGTTTAAAATATTTGAGGAAAGAACATTCCTGTGTATTTCACAATGTTTCAGACAGCTTCATCAATCAGGACAAAGCCTTTTTCCAGTCCTAATCAAGTGACAGCGGCAGAATAAAATTTGTTTCTAACTGCTGTCAATTCCGTTATAACCTATATGACATAAAACAGCATTTAGTGTTGTATTTTTTTTTGTACTGTAATCTTACCCCTGTCTTGGTTTAGAACATTCCTGTGTAATTCACAATGCTTCAGCCAACTTCTACAACCAGGCTGAAGCCTGTTTACAGTCCTCATTCTCCTCACCTAAACAACAAGTGACAGTGGCAGAATTAAAAATGGCTTCTAACTGCTATCAGCTTCATCAATCAGGGCAAAGCCTTTTTACAGTCTTCATTCTCTCATTTAGCTCAGTCCCCATTGTTTTCGTAACCTACTTAGTTTTAGCTGTTCTGCTTTCAAGCAAAGCACTCCGTAATTCGACTTTAGGAAGTATTGACACCCTGTATTACAGTTATGGGCTGGTCCCACATTACTGAACAAATTGTGCCTGTCCTAAATAAGTGACAGTGGCAGAATAAAAAATGGTTTCTAACTGCTGTCAGTTCCGTTGACGTGTCCTTAAGCTGCTGTAATAAACTTACAAACTTGATAGAATAACACCTTTTTTTTTTCCGCATGTGTTTTCTGAAGGATATGAACTCTGAATTTCTAATGTAGTCTGGTTGAGCTACACAATAATGTTTTTCAAGGAGACAGATAATTCGTGTTGCATAGAGAGGGAGACAGTAAACATGAACAGCTAAGCAGAGATATACGGTGTAGATGGAGAGAAAGCTGTGCTTTTGGTAGTGTGGGTGTTAATACTGGGTTAGTTCTCATTTCAACTACTGTGACATTCAAAGTCATCATGTGCACGTCTGTTTCCTCTGTTGTCAGCAGTAAGAAATGATAGAGCAAGCACAAATCAGCTTCAATACATTAATCTGTTGCTATTAAGTCTTGTACCACCTTAAATGAGTTTAAAAAAGTCTTAGTGAAAGTAAAACAAAGGTTTCATAGTAACTAAATTTTTTTTAATCTAATGCAAGCTGCCGACAAATTTTCAGCAGAGACAGCAGCATTCAGTGATAGGTGTTAAATGAAAGGGTACCGGAAGTTTTGTTTATGCATTTTCCTTTTTGGGAGGTACGAGAGATAGTGGGCAGTGTGTATATACGTTAGTACGCTGTTCTACACATTTCTGCATCAATATCTGACTCGTAGATTGTAAATACTAAATAAACAATGCTGACTATTAAATTGGTCTCTTTTCCTATCCAGATACAAGGAAATGCATTTATCATATTTCTAAGGCATACTTCAAGTGAATATACAAAGGTCTTTGATGTAAGCAACTTAAATGCAACAGCTTCCTGTACTTATGTTCTTGTTGCAAGTTGACAACATATGTGTTGTAGCATACACTATATGATTGCTGCATAAAATTACGTTCTATTTTTTTTAATCAGAGCGAAGGTTGGGAATGTCAGTTATAAATGTTTGTGAGCATTTCAGACAAAATATTGTCAGAGATTCTTACGTTTAATCTCTGAGGCCTAGTATATATTTTTAAGATATGGGAACCTATTGTTGTAAAAATGTTCTGAGTGAAACATCTCATATCTTTTTTTGTGCACCATTCATTAAACAAATCAATCAAGTACTATTCAAAAAATGTATCAAAAACAACAGAAGTATTCTTCAGTCAGTTCTATATACTTTCTGTATATTATTTAATATACTAACTTATGACATTTAAGCTTTCTATTTTCAAGTGGATTTAATTTTGATTTAGTGTTAAACTTTTGTTTTCATTAGAATTTGTTGTCAAGTTTAGATTTAAAGTTAGATAAGCCTATGTTGTGACTAATTAGAAAGAAAAAAAAAGAAATTATCACTATGTTATATTCATTGACATAGAAAGTATACATACCAGTCCATTTCATCAGGGATGAAGATGATGTTATTATTTTTGATAAATGAAGATGCTTCCTCAATGTTGTTGAAGTTTCTCCAGTCATTTGAATGGAAAATTCTGATTTTAGCTGTATAAATTAGTTGTGCCTTTATTTTGTTTTGTTTAAGAAGTTTCACTAAAGGCCATGTTTTTTTTTCTTAGTTCTAACACTTTTGCTGAGTAGTCATTATCAAATATTATCTGGCTTGATTTATATGTTAGGGGACTCTTCCTCCAAGCTGATTTTAATATAAGATCTTTATCTTGGTATGACACAAATTTTACCACAATTGATCTTGGTGGTGATTTAGATGAATAAAGTTGTGGTTTTCCAATGGCTCTATGAGCTCTTTCTACTCCATATGAAAGTCCCTCCTTCAGATCTAGGATTTCAGACATCCATGTGTTTAAAAATGTTATATCTTCTCCGTCTGTTTTCTCTGGTAGACCAAAAATTCTTATGTTGGTTCTCCTCTCCCTGTTCTCCCATTGGTTAGCCAGGTGTTTTGATGTAAATAAAAATTCTGTCTGATTTTCCTCCTCTTTAAGTCTCCCATCTATGTCAGTTAGAGATGTTTCCATATCAGTTAATTTATTTTGATGTTTTTGTAATATTTCCTTAAGTACATCAGTTTGTTTTTAACAGTTCTCCTTTAGATTTTCCAGATTGTCTGTGAATCTATCCATTTTCAAAGAGAGTTCATGTAATGTGGAAGACATCAATTGGATTTCTTTCTTCAGTGTAGATTCTGTGTGTTGAGCTAGCCATTTCCATATAGTTGTGAAGATCTCCAAAATATTTTGACAGGAAAACCTCACCAGAAATTCTTGAAATTTGATAAGGTTGTAATTTAGATGTTCATCTATGAAGTTTTCCTCTTTCTAATTGATGAGGTTATTTTTTTCTTTAATTTCTGGTGCATTTTTTATGGAGCTTTAAAAAGATGCTTTTACCAGTAAGCCATCTAGCAAAAGTTATCTTATCTTGATATTTTGCAACATGTCTAAGAAGCTAACAAAAAGCTAACACAGCAATCTTGTATACTTTATAAACCAGGTGCATAATAACTCTTATTTATATCTCCTTTAAAATTCAAAGATATCACTGGGTATAGTAACAGTGTTTTATCAAGTAACAGGCTTCACAATTTCAGTACATATTTTACCACTGACAAAGTTCCTCTGGCTTAGTTAAACCCTGCTCGGTGGATATTCTCTCCACTAAAACCAACAACACAGCCATCTTTAGGTACCTGCAATACCTGTGGCTGAAAGGGGGTCCCTTAATCATCCTTGACTCTGTGGGGCCCCACAAAATCAGATGGTTAGGAAAAATGAGAAAAAAATGTATTAATTTCATGATTATGCTCTTTCACCTGAAATGGTAAGGCCCTGTTAGGATAAAGTTGATAATGAACATAAGCAAGGTAAGCAGTAGAGAGATCAGCAGGCTGGAGTAACTGATTTAAGTGCAAACCTTGTATTTTAAGAACAGCTGATGCTTCCAAACTTCAGGGATGTCTTTTCATTCAGGGAGTTTTATAAATACTGATAGAACACCAGATACTACAACTCTCAGCTTCTTTGCAGGAGAATTCAGCACAATACCAAAAATAATAACAGAATAAAAGCTCAAAATCAGGAACACATTTTAAATATTACTCTATGTCACTTAAAAAAGTTAATAAAATAACACCCTTTGCATCAACATGCATTTCTTTGGACAATAAGTATAAATGTCTGATGCCTGGAATTATTGACTGTACTCCTGAATGATTTATTAGCAAATCAAACTTTTTACAAAGGACAGAGCAAAATCAGGGAAGGTCTGTGAAATCAGAGACAGAGACAGTGACAGGCATGCATTACTCCTCACCAAGGTAAATGAAAGTAACTCACCCCTGCTGCTGTTTGACAACTGCTAAACATCATTCACTGATCTGGTATAGCAGTACCAGTGTTGCACAATGTATTGCTACTTGCTGAAATAAGTACAAAACTAGCACTGCTATGGCTTTTCTGTGCATTTGTAAAAAATATCACTGATTTTTTTTTTATCTCTGTATACACCCAATAATGCCAGGACTTCTGGGTATCAGTGAAAATGTAGCTAGCAAGTAGTTATATTTCAAAAGTAATGCATAAAATATATCAGCAGAACATTCCAACACATCAGTCTTTAAGGAGCCCCCACTCCCCAGACTGTAAAAATTGATACAGGGGGCTCCCTTAATCATCCTTGACTGTATGAAGGTCTCACAAAAGCTGTTGCTGGTTGGTGAAAAATGAGAAAAAATGTACTAATTATCTGATTACTCTTTAACCTGAACAGGGCTGAACTTGTTAGGATAAAGCTGCTAATGCCCTTTGCTCTCAGCTGCACCCATTCTAAAATCAGCCCTGCTCAGATGTATGTGTACAGAAAGCTGCTGTAGGTTACTGGGAGGGGGGGGGGGTTGTGGTTGCTTCTTTAATTTTCATTAAGTCAAACAATAGAGGTTTGCACATGAGGTCATTACAGCTTTTGTTTGGGCTGAGGACATTGTTTCTTTAACTTTTCTCACAGACCTCTGAGGTGTACAAAGAAGGTTACTATTGTTTGTATAGGGTCAGTGTACTGTCTAGGAGCAACAAAGTAAAATACATTACTGTAATCTTTATTTTTTCAATTTCATATCAGGCACGTATACAGGTAGCTGCCATTGATGGGCAGGGTTGAGTAGTAAGGAGGCATGCTATGTATAGTTATGTCAGCACTCACTTGAAACACATGACTGTGGCAATTTGAACCTCTGCTTTCATCTCAGTCTAACACCAGAGGGATGCATTAGCAGTGACTGCCTTTTCTGAGGGGTTAGGGAGGCAGTCCATATTCTTAGACTGGACCTCTGCATCCAGAAAACAAATGGCTTGTCAGTTTGTTGTAAGCTATTATTTTGTCATATTTGAATATTAAGCCTTGGGCACAATTATGTCTTCCTTGAAAGAAAAAAAAGACTGACATTCTTTTCTTACTCATGGTTTTTAAGACACCTCTGGATTAAATGGTTGGGAAAATGCTCTAAAATGCATCCCAGAACACATATACCCCTATAGCTTCTTGGGCCCTGATTTACCTGAGTTATTTCCAAAATGGTTATTACTGTGCTGTCTTGGTCAGGAAAGGTGTGCTGAAAGGATACATGGAAAACTTAAGCTGAATAGCAACACTGAATTTCTTTCTTTAATCATAATTTCTGTACAATCCATCATTGGATAAAAAGATAGTGTAAAAAAAAAATTAAAACACACTTTAGAGCATACAGACAGCATTTCACCTAATGGGCAAACATAGTGTGGTACATAGGCCTGTTGTACTGGAAGAGCATTGTAGCTACAGGTCAGTCTGTGCCCACTACACCTAAAGATTTGCAGCATGAACTAAAAGGCTGCTTTAGAGGCATGGCAGTGACATGGTGATACTTTGATGGATGTGCCTAAGGGGCCCTGAACTTGACATTTGCTGGGGGCCCCTAAAATGCTAACACCGGCCCTGTAGTAATCACAAAACAGTAACTATGAATGAAAAAAAATGAAAATTAAACATTACTGTAACATTTGTAATTAATTTTTAAATGGGTTTCACCACCTGCACTCTCCAAAAATTGATAGTTTTGCCCCCATATCACTGCTTCTTGTGTATGCTAACTTCAAGAGTAGACTATACTGAGTAAGGTGAATCATCTGGGATACCACAATCTAGATGCTGTAGAATATACATGCCTTATTAGTTGAATGTTTTTGATCACACATTTGAAAACCAGCCACACATTTCTTGTATTACTAATTGGGAGAATGTAGCAAATTTCGTTCTTTATCAGGAAAATGTACAACTGACCCTTGCTATCTAAGTTGCCAGAGGACAAGTAATTACAAAGTAGTATGAGCACAGGTGAGGTTATTCCTGAGGCATGGCATTCCATACATGTTTGTGAGATAAACATGCACCGTAGGCAAGTACAGAATTCAAAAGATTTTGGGGATAATGGAAGTTTTATAATATTTTATCTGGATACTGAATGTAATTTCAAAACTTGAATTTCCATGTCCCATAATTGCAAAAATTACTTTTCCATGGAGCAGCTACTTCAAAGATAACATTTGCAACTAGGGATATAGGAAGCCCATTCTTGGAATACAAGCAGCACAGCTCCCCCCCCCCCCCCAACAAAAATCCTTTGAATAGTTCCACTTAAAAAAATACAGGATGTCAGAATTTGGATTCTCAAAATTTAGTTCCAGATATACAGTATAATGGTTAAGTTGAGAGAAATGGTCACCCTGTAAGGAATTTAATAAGGAAGCTACTGAGAAGTAACAGTGACTGCTACATTGACTCTTTTCCAGCATTACTGGAATACAAATACAGAACTACTACATCACTAGATAATGGTCTGTTAAGTTACTTGTCAGTAGTACATTAAAAGAATGAATTTCTACATCTGCTACTTTTCTAACTTATGAAAATCAAAATAAGGTTTAAGAAAAACTGGAACAGAATCAGTCAATCAGTCAAGAAAGAAAGGTTGCTTTCATCAGCATGCTAGTTCTCTTTTTCTTGTGAGGAAAGGGAATAAAGTGAGAGTTTAGCATATTTCGGGGAGAAACAACCAGATGAAATTGTTATGAAGAAGTGCAGCCAGTCAGTTGGGAGGGTGGCCTAATGGTTAAGGTGTTTGCCTTATAAACACAAGGTGCAGGGTTTGAGTCTCACAAGGGATAACTGGCTAGGCTTAAAATGGCTTGCAAGGGCAGTTAGCCTAGTACTAATCTATGATCCTATGATCCTATGATACTTGTTTGCTGTTCAAACTGCTGATAACAAAATGCTTTAAAGAAACAAGAGACCTCTCTCCAAACTTAATATGACTCAAGGTTAGTGAGGCAAAAGGTAAGTTTTGTTGTGCCATCAGAAGTTCTGAGGTATGAAATCATCTAGGATTACTCTAAAGGATGTTAGAGTGCCATGTTATTCAGCTTACACAGGAAGTTAGCTCCAGAGTTGGGTTGGCATATGGTAATACATCTCTCTCTCTCTCTCTGGTATTAGTGCAGCTATTTGACTTGTGAATATACAGCAGAATAAGGGGGATGTGGCCCCTAATGGCATGGAATGTAAGGCATAGATCACCACACAAAAGCCTATATGAAACTGAGTAAAGGGATAGTGCTTCAAAAGCTTTCCAGGTAGTGAAGGGACATTAGACCAAAAATCATCCTTGTTAGGAACATCTGGGATCTTTCCAATTGCTTTAATATGTCTATCTAGAAAGATACATCTCAAAGGGGACATTCTACTTAATACTTTGTTTAATTAAGCTTGCATAAAGAGGAATGATAACTTTTTTTGACCTGTTTGATATGCCTTTATACATTTAGTATGGATTTTCTGATTATTTCAGTTACAATTATGATCAAAGGAGAGTGAATTATCAACCCAGATTCCAACATCCCCAACTAAATTACCATTCTGGGAGGTTGCTTACTAAATGTGACAATACCACACTTTTTCACATTTTATTTTAGCTTTGTTCACGAGAGTTAGTTCCTGCTGTAATGAATGGGTATCAGAGGGAGATTTGGCAATTTATTTACTTATTCATTTACATTTGTTGACCGGGAGTGTCCGACTGGACATAGGTCCACTTTCAGTGGAGGCCCAGGGAGAAAAGCTCCACAGTTAAAATAAACAGACAGTAGTTACATTGGATTACATAGCGATTAACAATTTGATTAACATAGCAATTAATTATAAACATATTTACAGATGAAGAACATAGTACATCAGTAGACAACTAGAATCTTTATCTGCGAAGTACATAACAGACATTAACAAATGTTACAATAAGAAGTTCCTGCTGTATAATAATTACTAGGCTTATGAGCATCTGAGCTTCTATAATCAAGGTAGTTAGTGGGTTGGAAAGAAAGGTAGTGGTTGGATGGGGTGGGTGATATTAGAGTGGGAGTTGCAAGGGCATAGCCAGCATATTTTTAGGTGTGCTTTTAGTAAAGCCTTGAAGTGGGTGCATGATGGTATGGAGGTAATTGTGGGTGGGAGGGAATAACATCGTGTTTACTGTCATTTGAAAACTTAAGTTAGCTAAAGGTCCTGATTCCCATTCTGGAGACTGTAGAAGTTGATGTTGAAAAGGAAGGGATAAGACTCGTTTGTAAACAAAAGTCTTTCTTGTCGTGGACTGACATCCTATCCAGAAGAGTGATTCACTGCTTTACATCCATTACTAACAGAGATAGTCTCTGCCCTTCCCCAACCTTGAAAAAGGATAAAATAAATATTGGGGAATGAATGAATGAATGAACACATGAAGCATTTTTCATGGTACATATTACAATTTATCTTTTACCTGGCAATTCTGACATGTATTTATTATCAATAACCTTCTGTACAATGTTAAATGGCACCTTCCAAGCTGCTTGCAGCTTGATTGGCTGAAAAGGAATGACCATCAGCTGCTGTCCAACCCTGCATGTCCAAACCCTTGTTATTGTGTTTATTTGTTTACCTATTTGATGACTGGTAAATGAAGTAGCCTGAGGACTATTTTCAGCCATGACCAAGTTCAAAAGACATATCCAGTTAAGGCTGAACAAAATGTTAAACAAGTTGTAGTATTTGATAAATACCCAGGTGTGATAGTTTGCCACACTGCTACAGTGCTAAGAACTATTATAGTTACAAAATACTTTGAGAATACATTGTAAAAAGGGAAAAAAGTACAGTTGTGTACCTACCATAAATGTAGATGTCCGAGTGTATTCACTATTGCAGTCATTACACTTGGGTTATCCTACTGGCAGGCTACCCGCAGTCGGCCTGAATTCCAAAGTCCTGGTCTGGCATCGGTTGCTGTCGCCTCTTCCCTGACGTCAGTGCGCCAGGGGTATAAAAGATGCAGCCAACGCCATTTTCTTCAGTTTTTCTTGCCCCAGATGTCAGCTGTCCCCAAAAGGGTAGGCTAAAAATATTATGATCATAAAAAAGCATGCACATAACCTTCATCTACAAGCAAATACACCACATAGGTTGTATATAATAGAGAGGTACAGGTAAGTCCCAGCAATGAAAAAAGGTGGATGGAGGGAGGGTAACCTGGACTGCAACAGTGAATACACTCGAACATCTATATTTATGGTAGGTACACAACTGTACTATGTTCATCGTGATTCACTGTTGCAGTCATTACACTTGGGTTGAATCCCAAAGCTGAGGTTGGGTGGCTGGGCCTAAACAGAATTTGGAGTGGCTATGAGGCCCTGCAGAACTGCAGTGGCAAAGCCTACTCTGGATTTAGAGTAAAATGGTAGTGCTTTGTAAAAGTGTGCACTGAAGTTCAGGTTGCAGCCTCCAAAATGTCCTTGGTTGGTACTCCTCTGAGGAAGGCTGCTGAAGTGGCTGCTGCTCTGGTAGAATGTGGCCTAATGCCCTTGGGCACTGATTTGCCATGTTGTGAATAGCAGAAATGAATGCAGTGGCCTATCCATTTTGAAACAGTCTGCTTAGAGATAGCTTTTCCTTGCAAACCTGCAGCATATGCCACTAAGAGTTGCTCAGTTTTTCTGAAAGCTTTAGTTTTGTCCAAGTAAAAGCGTAGCTGTCTGTGTATGTCCAAAGAATGCAGAAGTCTCTCCCCCTTATTCTGTGGGTTTGGATAAAAGGTAGGCAGATGTATGGTTTGGTTAAGAGCCACACTGGACACTACTTTAGGCATAAATGTCGGGTTTGTCCTTAGAGAAACCCTGTCCTGATGGAAAATAATAAAAGGTTCCACAGCCATTAGTGCCTGCAACTCTAAGACTCTTCTTGCTGAAGTTATTGCTAGGAGAAGAGCTGTTTTCCATGATAAGTATTTTATCTCCGCTGTATTGGCTGGCTCAAAAGGAGGCAGTGTGAGTTTTTCCAAGACAAAATTGAGGTCCCATGCAGGTATTGGAGCTCTCCTTGGGGGTCTTATGTTTTTGGCCCCTCTAAGATACTGTCTTAGCAGTGGATGAGAAAAAATAGTGGGTCCGTATTGTAATGAGCTGAAATGGCAGAGGCATGGATCTTAATTGATGAGAAGGATAGGCCTTTGTCCAGCATCTCAGTTAGGTATTGCAAAATCTGAGGAATATTTGGTACAAGCGTGTCAATTCCCTGCACCTGGTTCCAAGCACAGAATCTCTTCCATTTTTCTGCATAAGATTTTCTGGTGCTGGGCCTCCTGGCCTCCAAAATAACATCCATAACTACTTTAAAGAGAGGTGTGTTCTGAATGGTTACATTATCTGCCATGCCGCCAGATTTAGGGTTCTGAGTTGGCTGTGTAGGATCTGATTGTTCTGTTGGGTCAACAAATGCAGAATTAGAGGTAATGTCCAGGCTGGGCCTTGAGACAAGCTCTTTAGGATTGGGTACCAGTGCTGGTGTGGCCAATCTGGGGCAATCAGTATCATTTTTGGCTTCTCTTGTCTGACCTTTAGGAGTACCTTGGGGAGGAGAGGCAGAGGAGGGAAGGCATATACTGTAAGGGCTTTCCAGCTGAATGAAGGGGCGTCCACTTTCCATGCTTGTTTGTGATAAGTCCGAGAGCAGAATCTCTGTAGCTGGCAGTTGAGGGGAGGCGAATAGATCTATGTCTGGGCATCCCCATTTCCCTGTTATCATGCTGAAGATTTGTGGATGTAGTTTCCACTCGTGAGGATCCATGAGGTTTCTGCTTAGTTCGTCTGCCAAAGTATTTGTCTTTCCTGGCAGGAATTGTGCTTGCAGGTGTACTTGATAAGTCAATGCTGTGTTCCACAAAGTCATGGCTTGTCTGCAGAGGGGGTAGGAATGTGCGCCCCCTTGCTTGTTCATGTACCACATGACTGTAGTATTTTCCATCTTTATCAGCAAATATCCTGGATGAAGTAGGTCCTTGAAGGCTGTAAGGGCATTTTGTACAGCTAGCATCTCTTTTTGATTTACATGAAGATGCATTTGGCTTGTGGGCCATGTGCCCTGAATACATTTTCCTGCCATGTGCGCCCCCCCAGGCATAATCTGATGCATCTGTTGTTAGTGTCTGCCTGGCAGTGGGTAAAGTGAATGGCTGTTCCCTGTTGTGGTGACAGGCCTGTGCCCACCATCAAAACTCTTGTTGCAGGCAGGGAATGAGAGTGATTACTGTTTCCAGACTGTGGCAATGTTGAGTCCAAACACTTTTTAGATACCCTTGTAGTTTCCTCATATGCAGTCTTGCATATGGAATTAGTAGAATGCAGGATGACATATTGCCCAGAGCCTGCAGAATTTTTCTTGTAGATAACTGGGTCTTTGTTGCCATGTTTTCGAAGTAAGAAGTCAGTTGCCTTTGTTTGTCTGGCGTGAGATAAGCCATCTGGGCAGTTGTGTTTAAGCTTGTACCCAGGAATATTATCTCGAGAGGGTACTAGTTTTGATTTCTTTTCGTTTACTGTGTACCCTAGGCAAATTAGTAGTCTTTTTACAAACGCCAGATGCTGTAGTAGAATATCTTTGGTCTCTGCTTGAATAAGGCAGTCGTCCAAGTAGGCATATATTTGAATTCCTCTTTGTCTGCAAAATGCAATTACTGCTGCCAGGCATTTTGTGAAGACCCTGGGTGCTGTAGATAAGCCAAAGGGCAGTGCAGAGAATTGGAAGTGCATTGAGCCAGCTATGAATCTGAGGTATCTTCTGCATGATTGTCTGATTGGGACATGCAGGTATGTCTCTTTGAGGTCCAAAGTTACAAGCCAAGCATTCTTGTCCAGCATGGGCAGAAGCTGCTGTAGAGTCAACATTTTGAATTTTGGGATGTCCAGAAAAGTATTTAGAATAGACAGGTCCAGAATTTGTCTCCAGGCTTTGTCCTTTCTTGGTACTAAGAAAAGTCTTGAGTAAAATCCTTGTCCCTGCTCTTGTTATGGCACTGGCTGAATAGCCACCATGTCCATGAGAGATGAAACTTGTTTTTGTGCCTCTGCCCATTGATTGTGTGGCAGGTCTGGCATACCTTTTGCCTTTGGAAGGGTGTGAAAGTGGAACCTGTAGCCCTGAGAGACTATATTTAAGACCCATTTGTCCTGGGTGATCTTGTGCCAGTTTTGTGAAAAAAGTGCTAGCTTTCCCCCTAAGGGTGCTGCCAAAAAATAAGTGCTTGGCATTGGCAGAGGGAAGTCATTGGGACTGTTTTCTATACGGCTGTGGTTTGTCTTCTCTGCTTTTGGAGGTAGAAGCACCCCATTGTTTGGGCCTGTATGAGCCCTGGGGCTGTTGCCTGCCTCTAGGGCGTCTGAATCTGCCTCTTTGTGGTCTGTCTGACACTGGAAAAGACCAATTCTTAGAAGGCCAGTCCCTGCTAAATCTGGGTGGCTGTACCAGTAAAAAATCCTTTACTGTCTGCATAGATTTAGCTTTATCCTCCATTTTCTTCAACACCTCTTCTGCCTTAACACCAAACAAAGTATCATGCTGTAATGGAGCATCCAATAATTTTGCTTTAACATGATCAGGCAGATTCTGTTCCTTTAACCAAGCATCCCTTCTAATCACAGAACCTGTAACAGCGGCCCTACACGAGGCCTCCAGTGAATCATAGCCACATTGCAAAGTATGTTTTCTCACTTGTTCAGCTGCATGCAATAAATCCTGCAAACCTTTGTTCTCAGAACATTCAGAATTTGTCAACATTTTTTGTTTTAATAAAGACATTAAGTATTACTGATATTTGAGCATATGAAATTGACAATTTAAAGCCCTTACAGCCAAGGCAGCAGAAGTGTAAACTTTTTCCCCATCTGTCCACAGCCCTAAAATCTCTATCCGAGGGGACAGGGTTTTTAGCAGTAGCAGCCTTGACCCCTTTGGGACCCTGTGAAATAGTTTCTGGGTCAGCAGCAGGGTTTTTATAAAGGAATTTATGGGAGTCTGGAACCCTGTAGTATCTGTCCGGCTTAACAGGAGCAGGAGGTAAAGAGTCTAGAGACAGGCCGGACTCTGAAAATACATCATCTACTATGTCTAGAACAGGGGGAATTGCAAGAGGTCTGTGCTGAGGAAGTAAAAGAAAGTCTCTAAGCCTTTTCTTAGAATCGGAATAATCTTGGCTCTCCCAGTGGAAATGCTCCCTCATGGTATGCAGGGTTTCCCCAAATGAGTAGTCCTCAGGAGGAGAAGCTGAAGGAATAGAATCTTCAGCATCAGAATCCTCATAGGGAGGAATAGAATATCCTTGTTCTGAAGAGGAATCAGAGGAAATGGAAACCTGATCAGAGGAATCATATTCAGTGTCTTGCCTAGGCCTCTTATCAGGAGGGGGATGGGAACCCCTGATCAAAGTAATTAGGTCTTCGGCCATTTTGAGCATCTGTTTCTTAGGCATGGAAGTCTGTCTGGGAGAATGCTGTACTTGTTTCCTTGTCTTTAAAACTGTTTTAGACTTTGTCTTGGATGCTGAAGTAGGCTTTATATAAAGTTGTGTAGGTCTGAAGACACCCTCAGAAGCCGATGCCTGCTCAGTGGCTCCAGACCCATCTGAGGGATTAATTTCCGAAGGGCCAATACCTTGAGTATCCAGAGGCCTAGTTGTCTCCACGTGGGAGTCAGAGGCGGCCTGTGGCTCTGAGGTAGCAGGAGTCAGGGGCTGCGAAAGCACCTCACTGAGCACCAGCAAACCGGAGACTGGCCTAGAAGAGGCTTTGTCGTCGGTTTTGGACCTCAGATGCTTGTCATTGTCTTTATCCTTGCGTTTTTTATGAATTCCGGTCGTCGGTTGTTCTGACGGCATTATATAGTTAAACCTTCTGCCAAAATAATGAAAAGCAAAATCGTATCGACGCTTAATCGTGCGTTGGTTAAATCTAGCACAAAACCGACAACTAGCAACGTCGTGGTCAGGGCCTAGGCAAGGAATACAGTAAGAATGAAAATCCTTATGAGGTATTTGCTTCCCACAAGAAATACAATTGTTAACTTTTTCTGACATCGGTCTGGAGCAAGAAAAAAAGTTTCCCCAATGGGGTACTTAGCTTTATTGAATACTTCGGATCTGAAATTCAATTTTGAAAATCTCAGGAGTCGGCTGACAGGCACTTGCGAACTGCTTTTGCTTCGGGCACCGCGCGGCAAGAAAGACTGAAGAAAATGGCGTCGGCTGCAACTTTTATACCCCTGGCGCATTGACATCAGGGAAGAGGTGACAGCAACCGACGCCGGACCAGGACTTTGGAATTCAGGCCGACTGCGGGTAGCCGGCCAACAGGATAACCCAAGTGTAATGACTGCAACAGTGAAACACGATGAACATCAACATAAATACAGAATAACCTGTCTGACAATATGACAGCTGAAGGTAAAACACACTGTATTTTAGCATTCTGATATTACAGATGGTCAGTATAGTGACTTTGAATGGACCCAATATACTTGGGTTGGAAAGTAGAAATTTAGAATCTTTAAAACTCTTACTGCCTTACTGTAAGATGATATAATGGGCAGATTTCTTGACAGACTGATAGTGTATAAACATATAAGCTTACTTGTATATCCATGTATTATAAAGAAGTCTGGATTTTACACTATGCTATATACTTTGCCACTGATGCCATGTTGCCATTTTTACTTTTAATCAAAATGTAGTGGACAGGTAATACCAAAGTTAGGGTCCTAGTAGAAAAAAAATGTGCTCTTTCTTCCACTTGTATGGTGACCACAAGGATGACAGCATCACTACAGGCATGGCATACATACTGGGATAAGTAAATGTAGACAGGTAGTTGAAGAAAAGTACTTAGGAAAAATAAAGTGAAACTAAAATGAGTAAGAAAATTTAGAAGGAGATCTCTTCCAGTGATGGAAATGCAGGTTGCTTGATTAGTAAAATGTGATGGCATTTCTTTTTGTGGAAGGGCAGATGAATGTACAAAAAGTATTAGAGGCAGACTGTATGCTCGTTTATCTGTGGCAAGGCCACTGGTAAAGATCAGCAGTGCATGCTGTAGCATTATTGCAGCTTTAGCTTTGGTGGTTCCATTAAAAGCAGACTGTATGTCAGAGTGACTTATTCTGATGCTGTTTATCCAAGTAGCATCATGGGATAAAAAAATCAGATAAAAAGGGCTTCCTATTGAAATGTCAACACTCCAAATGCAGAGAGCTGAGAAGCAGGAAAAAAAAGACCAAAAACACAGGAGAAGAGGGAATGTTGAAAATCTATCTTCTTCTTAAAACTTTTGTAGGGGGGACAAGTTCCCCTACACCCCCAGAACTTACATACACCAACTCCAAAATTGACATACCTCAGAGAAAAGGGAATATTCTGAGAAATGGCACCTCGGCTTTGTACATGCAAGTCCGTTCTTTCAGCCAGTCTCCACATTTTGGGACTCGCTCTAGCAGGTCCCAACATTTCAAATGGTTACTGATTAAAAGTGTAGTCCTAGGTATTTAAATTCTTTAACCTGAGTGATTTGAATACCCAGATAAGCACATATGGCTTCGTCAGAATAGTTTAATGTCCAATCAGCAAGTGTAATTTGCTTGTATTTAGTTAAACCCTTAAGGTCAGTCCAGCTGTACAAAGACAGCACATCAGTATGAAGAGAAGAATTACTAATTTTGAGCTGATGTTAATCACACAGCAATGATAAGTCATCCAAGTAAAGAGTAGTCTTTAGGAGAAGATTGTCCACAGCGAGATCAGAAATTAAAAAAGTGAGACTAGGAGAGACTCAGGAACACAGAGTGCCTTGGGAAACTCTTATGGTAAGGTTATTATAAAATAACTGTACACTGAAAGTTTTAACAGACACTCATCTGTTTTAAGTTAACAAGTTAATAGTTAGTGTAGGCCATCACTTGACTGAACTCTGAAGTGGTAAAGGAGTGGTCTGTGATTGTTTTTCTCAAAGGCTGTATATAAACCTGTAGAAAGACCACCATTAGACAGGCCTTTGTTGATGTTGTGAAGAAGGTTGTCTACAACTTTGAACAGTGCAGTTTTAATAGAAGATCTGGGGCATGCCTTAGGATCATACCTGGTAATGCCACCCTGGATTTGAGCCACTAAGAAGTGTTCTCATGCCACTTTGTGGAACTTTTTAATCCTCTCTGAGTAATGGGTCATAAGCATCCATGTTTTTTTAATGAAAATTGCTTTCACCTTTCCACAGATTAAATCAATTCAAGGAATTCTCTCACACTATGATCATATATCTGATCAGAACGTAAGAAGCAAATGGACTCTTAAGGCAATTTCCTGTATTCAAACAAAAGATGTACCCATTTTTTTTGTCAAATTCATTCTTGAACTAACTTGTAAACATCTTTAATGTAGGTTTAAAAGTAGAGTGAAATCATTCTACTTTTTTTTCTATTTTTGGTCAATTAGTGTGTGGAGTCTGCATGTCCTCCCCGCTGTCGAGGGGGGTTCGAAAGACATGCGTGAATGGGGGTGCCTTCATTGAAGGTTGGGCTGACACTTCGGCACCATAAAAATCTACTGCCAATCATTAGCGGACTGGAGTTCCGCTATAGCGATCCCTAACCAGGAAAAGCCAAAAGAAGAACAAGTAGTGTTAAACTCTTTTTCTTCCACAAGCTTGTCAGAAGTTCTTATATGAAGCTTGTCCCTGCATCTGTTAAAACTTAAAAAAAAACTTTGTTCTATATATTCACAATAAAATGTCATCTGTGTTTTCTGTTTCACTAGAAGATAAAGCTACAGCTTCAGGTTAATTTACTAGCCTACTCTAATCCATCCAGCATAAATACTAAAACCTGTAACACTAGGGGTACTCAGTGATCTTAAATGTACTGCATTTAATGGAAAATTTATGTTTTTGTTTGTGCCTTGGGTGTATCACGGAGCTGTATTCTCTCCATCCCCTTACTTAATATAACTAACTCTTCAATTGTGCCAACAAAGGAAAAGGAGTAAATATGGGCTTTAAAAAAAAAATGACAAATCCTGACTTTTGCTGAAATGTAGTGATCTCATAGTCCTGCAGTATCTAATCAGTCTTTGAAATTGTTTCTCATTGGTCAGCAAAGACACCAAGGATGCCTTGGGTTTGTCTCTAGTCTTCCATACTTTTTGACACTGACCACTAGTTTTGCAGTTTCCATTTACACCTTCTGCAATACCATGCCTGTAAAAATTCTATATTTTAGTTCTTTTTATATTTTATTCCCAAAGACCCACAAAAAGCATACAATGGACTGTATTCAAAAGTGAGTTACACTGGCCTGAGAAGACTACCTGCTGCTGAATCACTTCTCCCTACTTCACTCACTAGAAACTCATCATCCCAGTACGTCAGTTCCCTCCAACATGGAATCCTTTCTAACTTCCCAAGTCATCTAGGGGGAGATCTGATAGTTGTGTTATACACAGTTCTGCCTTTTACCCTGGGATTCAATAAAGCCTACACGAAGTGTACACTGTTCTGAGTGAACAGACAACACAATCATAACTCACACCTATCTCCTAATCATAGATGATCTAATGATTTTATTGCAGCTTTAAATACTGAGGGAGATCCATAATGGTTACCACGAAGTGTAGACTACATGTACACTTAGTATAATCTTTCAGTGACTAGAAAACACAAAAAATGTGGTAGGGATGTTCTTAAATACAGATTGTGTACACTTACTATAGGTGTTTATTGAATCTGACCATTCATACCATTCAGAAAATTTAGGCTAATACAAAACCCTTTATTATATCAACTTTCTAAGTTTATAAGACCAATATTTAAAAATTGTCCCTATTTTTGGGCTTTTGTCCCCCCATTATTTATGTCTTTGTCCAGATTTCTTGCTGTAAGAGTTGAGATTTGTCTGCAGTGATGCATCTAAATTTCCACACACACACACACACACACACACACACACACACACACACACACACACACACACATATGCGCGCGCGTGCACGCACACACACACGCACACACACACACACCTGCTTTTAAACAGTTTGCCTGTTAAATATCTGCAAGCACTACTTATTTACTCCTTTTGCCACTTTCCCAATCAAGAAAGACTCAGTCTAACCCTTTAGCAGAAGCATATTTCCCATTAAGAAATGTTATTTTACATTACACCTAACTCATAACAAAAGGAGACAATAAGCCTATTAAGTCTTCCCTTTTAAGCAGATTAAACATTATTCCTCCTCACCATCCCTACCTTCAACTTTGTGCCTCTTTTTCTACCTGTACTTGCCTGCTTGAATTTCTCTTTTATTCACTTTTCCATCATATATTCCAGTAGTTCATTTCATGGGTCTGCAACCCCTTCAGTAGAAAAGTACTTCTGGATATCCAGGTAGTCATTATTACCTTTAATATGCTGTCTGTGCCATGTCCTTTTCCCTTTGACCTTCCTGTTCAGGATGTCCTGTTCACATCTCCCTGACATGATTTTTGTTCCAGTGTCATGCCCCTCCTATTTCTTATAAGAACTCTAGCTCTTCTGACGTCATTATATGACTTCCCCTCAGACCTCTACATTTCCTCCGGCAGATTATGTCCATTTTCTTACATGCTTCCAGAGCTGCACAAAATGCATGCACTATGTATGTAAGGTGCAATCTGATCAAGGCCTAATAGAGAGGAATAGGATACATCCCAGAACTCCGTTTACTGCTGCCACTGTACTCCCTGCGGTCCACTCCCAGTGTGATCAATATTCATGGATCCTTCTCATGTTATGTTGCCACACAAGTGGTGGTGCTGGTATTGCAGCAAGAGTGCAATACTTTTTCTTTTCAATTGTCACCTTTCTCCCTGTTCACTCAGTCTTTCTAAATTCTTTGTTAGTCTCTTCCCCCATCCTCCACTGCTACACCTTTGTGTCATTAGCATTAGAGATGATCCTGTTTTCTATTCTCACAGATGAGTCTCAGGCAAACACAATGAAGAGCACTGGATCCAGAACAAACCCTTGGCAGCACTCCAGTAGTCACTTCCCAAATTCTGAACAATGCACTCCAAACCACAACCTTCCATGTCCTGGACAATGCACTCCAAATCACAACATTCTGTCCTGAACAATGCACTCCAAATCACAACATTGTGTCCTGAACAATGCACTCCAAGCCACAACCTTCTGTGTCCTAAGCAATGCACTCCAAGCCACAACTTTCTGTGTCCTGAGCAATGCACTCCAAACCACAACCTTCTGTGTCCTGAGCAATGCACTCCAAACCACAACCTTCTGTGCCCTGAGCAATGAACTACAAACCACAACCTTCTGTCTCCTGAACAATGCACGCCAAACCACAACCTTCTGTCTCCTGAACAATGCACTCCAAACCACAACCTTCTGTGTCCTATATTTCAGAGCTTTGCAGTTATCCAATTCTTGAATCTTATTCCTTTCCCCACCCCCTTAAGTTGTCCTATCAGCCCTCCTTTATGTAACTACATCTCCTGGTACAAGTCTGCTGGTAAACCAGACAAAAATTGGATCAGGTTAGACAGACAGCTGCCTCTGGGAATGAACCCATATTACCTGCTGTCCTGTAGAAATGCTGACAGCTTTTCCCATTAATTTTCTCAAAGATTCCCCTGCCATGGTTGCTAAGCTAACAAGCCTGTAGTTCCATGGAATTTCTTGTACAGTTTTGCCATGCTTGCTGTCCTCCAGCCCACTTCTGCAGTAGCTAGTGATCTGCTGAAGGTCACCATAAGGGGTCCTATCAACACATTAGCTTTATATCTGAGGTCTCTTAGAGAGAGGGGCCATGTTGTCCCTCTGTTTCATACTCCTAGGGGCAGTTTTTTGTCTCTGAACCTCATCCTTCACTGTCCAAATGTCTCCTCATTCTGCCCTGCCCCTATTCCAGCATAG
Organism: Protopterus annectens; assembly: GCF_019279795.1. NCBI lineage: Eukaryota > Metazoa > Chordata > Ceratodontiformes > Protopteridae > Protopterus > Protopterus annectens. The sequence goes on from NC_056745.1 coordinate 622,088,805, forward strand.
CACCATTCTTTTGCTTTCCCCTGTGAAGAATGAAGTAAAGTATTCATTCAGTACCCCTGATTTTACCAGTCTTATAAAATCCACTTCTTAACTTTGCTCAGGCTGACCATTGCTATCTTCCCTTCCTTCTATTAGCCATGTAACTCCAAATGCCCTTTATTCTCTCCTTGACCTCTTATGTTAACTGCATTTCATCTCTGGCCTTTGCTGCCATCACCATCCCAGTAACATTATTGCTAGGCAACTTTTAGTGTGCCTTCTCCACTACCATACCCTCCCTGTTCCACCTCTTGTAGACCTTTTCTCTTGCCCTAATTCCTGGCTTTACAATCCTGTATAGCCACATTGCATTCTGTTTTTACCTGTTTTCCTATTCCTCACATTTTTTGTCCTTAGCATTGATTACCACATTCCTGCCCATATCTTATTTACTCTTTTCATTTGATCTATGTCTCCTATATCATCCCTGATCACTTCTGCAGAACAGCACAGTCTTGCAAAATCCCATACCATCAACTTTGCCTTTTTTATTCTTACCCTTCCCTCCTACTCTAAACCACACAGTGGCATAATCACTATTGGCTAACAGTATCTTAACCTGGACATTCAAGACACTTTGCATTGGTTAGCATCACATCCAGGTTTCTATCCTTTTCTGGCAGATTCTGATCCTCATGAATGCTACCTTCTTCCTTCTGCTCCATTCCTTTATTCTCCTATCCACTGGCTGGGTCTGGAAGTGATGCATTTTATCAGTCCACTAGCTTTCTTCCCCTTCCTGCATCTGAAGATGTTGTATACAACCCTCAGCTGTCTCCTCTGGTAGATCACTAGTTCTACATGGACAGCACAGTGGTGCAGCGGTAGCGTTGTCGCCTCACAGCAAGAGGTTCTCTGGTTCGATTCTCGGCTGGGGTTCCTTCTGTGTGGAGTCTGCATGTCCTCCCTGCATTTGTGTGGATTTCCTCCAGGTGGTTCGGTTTCCTCCCACTTTACAAAGACATGCATCTGGAGCGTTTCTCCCCGGGCCTCCGTTGAAAATTGGCTTCATTCCAAGTCAGACTTTCCCGGTTAACAAATGTTAAATAAATAAATAAATGAGAATCCAAATAAAAAACAGTAATGTCCGTAGAGCAAAACAATGTCACTTGTTCCTCTCCAATCATGCCTCTGTCACTTGTTCCTCTCCAATCATGCCTCCTAAATAAATGAACCACAACATATTTTATCCCTCAATCCTGGAATTCACTGTGGGTTCCTTCTCCCATAGTTTTCTGAGTCTAAGCTCCAAGTGCAGATGTACTGAAATATGGTCTCCCCAAAACAAACAAAAAATCTCTTTTATTCCCCCATACTGGCTTTCCTCTCATGTGCTTCTTGCCCCATTCCGCTGCCCCACCATCTGTAAACCTTCCATCTCTATTTCCACTGCTCTAAGTATTTCTCACCATTTATTTCCCTCCTTGTGGCATATATATCAGTTTTCTTCATCCCTGTTATTCTCCTACAACAAGACCTCTCCACTATTCTGTCTTTCTTGCCCTCTGTCACCTTAGTGCATCACCTTGCCCTGCACAGATCCTACCTGTTCACATTGCTTTGTTGATTTCTGCCTGGCTAGTTCTTGTTCTTTCTCACCCTTATTCAGTACTGTTTGTAGCTCTCCTTACTTAATGACTGTACATTTTACATTTGAAATGTCAGATACATCATCTCTTTTTGCAATGGTTTCCTTCTAACAGGACAGAACATTTGTATTTCTGATTATCTGGAACCTTTGCATCCAGGCAGCTCATCGCCATAGTCTCATTGTATTTGTTGTCATTCTACTAGACCTGTGCCATGGCCAGATTCCTTGGGCAGTTTGCCCTCAAACAGCCTACTGGGTTACACAGATGTAGATGTCTTACTTCAGGTATGTGTCTTGTGCAGATACAACCAGTTTCCTGTCTCATCTAATAAATCAGTCCAAGTACCTCATAGTCCCCTTCTTTCTATGTCTGACTACCCTGTGTAGCAGTAAGCTGCCACTTCTTCCTGCCTTTCTGGCCATATAGTGGCCAGCATGAACTACTATGGCTGTGTCAGTTTCAAATCTCAGCTTGTGAGCCAATTCTTCAACATCCTTGGTATTAACTGTAGAAATGACTCTGTCACCTACAGATCAGGCAGACAATTTTTTCATAGCTTTTGCATAAGCATCTTACAATCATTTGTGAAAAAAGTATCATTTTTTTAATTATACTTCAACTTTATTGTAATAAACTTCAACCAATCAAGCAAAAATACAGTAAATAATTACAGTAAATACAGGTCTCATAACATTTCATACTACAATTTGTTATTACCAAATTATCAGTTATACAGAATTGGTAAGATCAGATCTATATAATACTAAAATATAACTCCAGTTGTTTATTCCACCTGTTAGTGGAAAAAAATATAGTTTTTTTAAGACCAGTTATGCTGACTGTATTCTCTGTCTCAGTCTGCACCATTTCATCATATTCTACAAAAAATCCCTCAAAGCAGTTAAAATGACATTAAAAAATCATAATTTGTGTAATTAAAACAAATAAAAAAACAGTAAAGAAACATTAGTGGGGAAAAAAAGACAAACTAGAAAAACAGCCTTCTATAACTATTTACAGCCTGTCTGTTAACCCAATCTGTCCTTTGTTCTTTATATTTTATGTACTGTATCATTCTTTATCCTTACTTGTCCCTTTGTGGTATCCTTGTTAGAAAATATTAACTATTCAAATCTTCTTTTTGCCACTTTCCCCACAACTGTAAATGACCTCTTAATCGAACTTCATCTTTTCTAGGCCTTTCAATTAAGTTGAAACTCTTCATTATTTGAAATACCTTGCCCACTCTGGGCTCCTCTTCTTTTTTCCCTTTCCTTGTAATTGCCTTCTTACCTACCATCATTAACTTTCCAATTGTCACTTTATATTTATTTGCCATCTTTCCTTCATACACAAATAACCATAGCTTCAGTTATAAGATGTTTTGTTCTCCTACTAGCCTGTATAGTATGTCTTCCATGTCTTTTTTATATCTAACTTCTCACATTCCCAAAAACAAATGACTCCAGGTACTTCTTTCTATTTTACACCACCAACATTGTCCATCTATCTCAGGGAATATACCAGCCAATCTGGCTGGTGAATAGAGGTATTTATGAAAACACTTCCATGCAAATATTTTGAATTTCCTTGCCATGCTTACATATTTGGGAAATGGAATTATCCTTGTCAATTCTCTTTCTTTTATTTGCATCCCTAATATTGTTTCTCATTGTACCTTCAGATTTCCAGACAGTTTTTTCTTTTCTCCTCTCATTCAGTCTTTCCCTACTTTTAATAAACCAATTGTACTTTTCTTCTCATCTTCTGTCTTCAATCTCATGCATTTTTGCGGATATCTGTTCCCCTTTTTTAACCTTCATTTTATCTACCGATTTTGTAACCTCCTCATATTCCAATCTTAGACAGTCTATGAGGTTATAGCACTCCCAAACCTCCTCCCATTTTTTTTACATCGTAACCATTCATTACTTGAGACTAGTACTTTACCTCCATTGTCCATCTTCAAAGAGTATTTTTTTATGTTCTCATCCTTCTTTCAACCTCCTATCATAATCACCTTGTTATACCACAGTCTCTTGTCCACCTTCCCCAACCTTCCTTTAAATAACCTCTGTGACTGACTAAGCCACTCCATCTTCAGCTCTGTCTTCCTACCCTCCAGTAATGCCGTCAATATATCCCCTTGCCTTTGCCACTGTCTTTCTCTACTCTTTGTCATCCATTTCCAGTCAGTATCATATTTTGTATTTAACAATTTCGGCACATTGCCTATTCTTGATGCCTGCAAGCTCACCTTTATATCCAAAGTCCCAGACCATCCATTTCTTTTGATTGCCTCATTTTTTCCTACCCTACCCTCGGATTTCCTCCTCCCTAGATATATTCTTTAAACAACTGTTTTACCTTCTAAAGATTATTTCCTCATAATTATCAAAATAAATGCATACTTATATTGATGCACTCTATTCATTTATAACACCTGTACTCTCTGCATAATATCCAGTCCCACACACATTCCAATTTTGTAGCTGCTGTATAGTTTTATTATAAATCTTTTCAAAAGTATTTACCTTTTTACCATCTACTGTATTGGTTAACCATATCCCTACATATTTCATATTTTCCACTAAGAAGTCCCTTTCTTGCTGCCACTTATTTGTAATCCAATCCTTATTGCCTTTGTCTTTTCTTTGTTCACCCAATATCTTGATTCCCTGTCTCCAAGTTCTCCCATATCCCTCTGTTATTTCGATCATAATTTCTTATCAATAAGACATCATCTGCATATAGAACTATCTTCTTATATTCCCCTTCCAGCTTATATCCCTGTATATCTGAACACCTTATTTGTGTTGCCAATGGTTCAATATATAATGTGAACAGTAGGGGGGGGAGCATTGGACAACCTTGACGGATACCTCTTTCAATGTCTATTCCCCCAGATAATCTTGTTCTTATTTTTATCTTTGCTGTAGCTCCTGTATCCAAGCCCTCCAGCAGTCTAACCCATCTCTCTGGCATACCTCTTCTCCGTATTACTTTAAATAGAAATAACCAATCAACCCTTTCAAATGTCTTCTTGGCATCTAAAGAGATAAATGACAGCGCTTGTTGTTTTTCCTAAATGTCTCACATTATCAACATTGTTTTTATAAAATTATTTGCTGTTCATTGAGCCTCCCACAAATCCTGTTTGATTATCTTTTATTAACTTTATCATAACCCCATCCTATGTACTAAAATTTGTATAAAACAATTATAATCATGATTAAGTACTGAGACTGGTCTGTAGGAAGCAGGATTCAAAGGATCCTTCCTTTCTTTATGTATAACAGATATGAAACGTATCTTATGCACATCCATAAATCAAACTGGATTATAGCCACCCACTCCAGAGACCTAAATATGGCCTGCGACTTGAATAGGATGTGATGGAGGAACAGATTTGTCTCCAGCGACTGCCACATCTTTGGAATAGACTGCCAATTCATCTGAAGCACAGCACCTCTATGAC